>NC_079420.1:394238-396738 GCF_026213295.1 Gadus chalcogrammus
TCGGTCTCGCGGGTCTCGTTCAGGCGGGTCTCGGTCTCGCGGGTCTCGGTCAGGGGGTCTCGGTCTCGCGCTCAATGCGGGCGATCTGAGCCGCAGCCAACGCTCCTAGCCCTGGTGATCACGTGACCTCTCTCTCTCCCCAGGCTTCCTGGTCCCGGCGGTCCCGGCGGTCCGGGCGGTCCCGGCGGTCCCGGCTGACGTCCCGGCGGCTGCCGGCTCGGTGCTGGTGCTGCTGGAGGGTCTGGACAGGACCCCCTCCCTGGGCGCGCTGCTGGGAGACCTGTGCCACAGCCTGGACAACAGGGGGTCGGCCAGCCTGGCTCTGCCCACAGGTAGGGCTGCTTGACCGGGAGCCCCCCCAAGGGATGAGAGCCATGTAGGGGACCCCTAGACCGGGAGCCCCCCCAAGGGATGAGAGCCATGTAGGGGACCCCTAGACCGGGAGCCCCCCCAAGGGATGAGAGCCATGTAGGGGACCCCTAGACCGGGAGCCCCCCCAAGGGATGAGAGCCATGTAGGGGACCCCTAGACCGGGAGCCCCCCCAAGGGATGAGAGCCATGTAGGGGACCCCTAGACTGGGAGCCCCCCCCCACAACCAATGAGATCCATGTAGGGGACCCCTAGACCGGGAGCCCCCCCACAACTAATGAGAGCCATGTAGGGGACCCCTAGACCGGGAGCCCCCCCAAGGGATGAGAGCCATGTAGGGGACCCCTAGACCGGGAGCCCCCCCAAGGGATGAGAGCCATGTAGGGGACCCCTAGACCGGGAGCCCCCCCAAGGGATGAGAGCCATGTAGGGGACCCCTAGACCGGGAGCCCCCCCCCACAACCAATGAGAGCCATGTAGGGGACCCCTAGACCGGGAGCCCCCCCACACAACCAATGAGAGCCATGTAGGGGACCCCTAGACCGGGAGCCCCCCCCCACAACCAATGAGAGCCATGTAGGGGACCCCTAGACCGGGAGCCCCCCCACAACCAATGAGAGCCATGTAGGGGACCCCTAGACCGGGAGACCCCCTACAACCAATGAGAGCCATGTAGGGGACCTCTAGACCGGGAGCCCCCCCCCACAACCAATGAGAGCCATGTAGGGGACCCCTAGACCGGGAGCCCCCCCCCACAACCAATGAGAGCCATGTAGGGGACCCCTAGACCGGAGCCCCCCCCCCCCCCCCCCACAACCAATGAGAGCCATGTAGGGGACCCCCTAGACTGGGGGCCCCCCGCCCGTTCTGCCGGTGCGTTGAGATCGCTGGCAGAACGGGTCTGGAGAAGAGCAATACATTTCTTTCTGCTTCCGATACGTTTTTGGGGGAGCCAATCACCAAGCTGGCTGTTCCCCCTGGCGCGCTATTGGATGGTTCAACACGATGACGACAGGGGCGCGACGGCGAGCAGCGTACAGAGTTGACCTCGGCCCGTTGATCACGCCTCTGGTGATGAAGACAACGACAGCGGCCTCCCAGACCAGGACCAATCACAGACTGAGCTGGGTCTGGGGATAGCTGGGCTCACGTGGCGACGTACCGATCCAGACCCCTGAATGAATGAATGAATTCTATTCACATCCATGATACGTAGACATTAGAGACCATGTCCATGCATGTGAACTGGTCCCCAAAGAAGCTACCTAAAGCTGATGCTAGGGGCAATGACAAACACAAAGAGGGGGTGTGGCCTACATGTAATACATTACATACATCTCATTCGTACTACAGATAGTGGTCCTCCAGAACGCCCTCAGTCCCTCTCGTTGGGGCTGCTCACCAATGAAGAAGTGTTTTACACCTGCTGTGGTTAGGGGTTAAAGGTCCCATGCCATGCCACCAGGTGAGAGTGTGATTAGCCATTACAAGCCGTTCTGAAAGTCTGCCCCTTTTATTTATTTTCTTGTAATGGCTAATCACACTCTCGCCTGGTGACATGTCAGGGGACCTTTGAGCTTGATCTGTTGACTGTGATAAGAACTCGCCTCATGTATTAACCCAAGATCAGAGTGAATAAACAGACGGCTAACGGACTATACATACTTTCTTGACACCTGCCTGTAGGTCCTCACTACTTCCGGGAAGGCTGCTTTCTGATTGGCACATTGTCTAAGCCACACCTCCAGGGCTGTGAGCTCCGCCTCCAGCAACACTTCCGATGGGTGACCCTGCGCTGGGAGCAAGAGCCGCTGCACGGCCTTCTGGGAAGACACCTCCGCCGGAAGCTGCTGCACAAGGTCCGTCGGGTGATACTCACTCCCTCAGCCGGGGAAAGGCCCGGGTGCTTAGGGTCCGTCGGGTGATACTCACTCCCTCAGCCGGGGAAAGGCCCGGGTGCTTAGGGTCCGTCGGGTGATACTCACTCCCTCAGCCGGGGAAAGGCCCGGGTGCTTAGGGTCCGTCGGGTGATACTCACTCCCTCAGCCGGGGAAAGGCCCGGGTGCTTAGGGTCCGTCGGGTGATACTCACTCCCTCAGCCGGGGAAAGGCCCGGGTGCTTAGGGGAATA
>NC_079420.1:399238-406738 GCF_026213295.1 Gadus chalcogrammus
GCCTCAGCCTCACAGCCTCAGTCTGCCCCACCTCAGCCTCACAGCCTCAGCACCTCAGCCTCACAGCCTCACCACCTCAGCCTCACCACCTCAGCCTCACAGCCTCAGCCTCACAGCCTCAGTCTGCCCCACCTCAGCCTCACAGCCTCAGCCTCACAGCCTCACCACCTCAGCCTCACAGCCTCACAGCCTCACAGCCTCACCACCTCAGCCTCACAGCCTCACCACCTCAGCCTCACCACCTCAGCCTCACAGCCTCAGCCTCACAGCCTCAGTCTGCCCCACCTCAGCCTCACAGCCTCAGCCTCACCACCTCAGCCTCACAGCCTCAGTCTGCCCCACCTCAGCCTCACAGCCTCAGCACCTCAGCCTCACAGCCTCACCACCTCAGCCTCACCACCTCAGCCTCACAGCCTCAGTCTGCCCCACCTCAGCCTCACCACCTCAGCCTCACAGCCTCACCACCTCAGCCTCACAGCCTCAGCCTGACCCACCTCAGCCTGCCACAGATGTCGCTGTGTGTGTGTGTGACCACACAGCTGGCCCGGTTCAGAGCCACCCTTTATGGGATGGGCTCGGGTGTTGAGGAGAACATGGACTGAGGTAGACCCCTAGACTGGGTCCGCCCTGCAGAAGGGTCGGAAGAAGAGCAATATCCCCATGCCAATCACCAAGCTGGCTTCCCCCCCTGGCGCGCTATTGGCTGGTTTAACACAATGACGACAGGGAAGCGACGGCGAGCAGCCGATTGCGTACAGAGTCAATTGAGCTAGGCCCGTTGATCACGCCTCTGGTGCAGAAGAAGACAACAGCGGCCTCCCAGACCAGGACCAATCTACGCTGGGTCTCGGCCAGGCCGGTAGACCCCCGGTGTCGGCCCTCTCAGCAGATCTCGCTCCCGTCTGGGGGTCCCACTCTGGCCGCAGGAGAGCCGTGTGTACTCACTGACTTCTGTGCTCCTGTGTTTCAGAGCTCGACCCGTACCTGCTGGAGTTAAGGGGCGGGACCTTCCCCCTCTCAGCCATTGGTTCCTGCAGGGGAACCGGTGGCAGTGAAAGGAAGGGGCGGGCCAGCGGCATGTGGCGACGAGCCAATACCAGCCCTCGAAAGAAGACGAGCTCGTCCTCCGGCTGGAGCAGTGGCGGCTCCTTCAGAGAGGGTAAGGGGGGGTCCTAACCCAAAGCATGGCCAGTGTGTCTAATGGACCATAGGGGGGGGTCCTAACACAAAGCATGGCCAGTGTGTCTAATGGACCATAGGGGGGGGTCCTAACACAAAGCATGGCCAGTGTGTCTAATGGACCATAGGGGGGGGTCCTAACCCAAAGCATGGCCAGTGTGTCTAATGGACCATAGGGGGGGTCCTAACACACAACGTGTCCAGTATCTCTAATAGACCATAGGGCAGGGGTGCCCAACCTTTTTTGACCCAAGATCTACTTTTCAAGTAGCCAACCTCCCGAGATCTACCAGCCTAGTGTCAACATTGCAAACCTACCTTCAAGCGAGGGGGGGGGGGGGGGGGGGGGTAGGGTAGGGTTAGGGTTAGGGGGGGGTTTGTATTGTGAACCTACGGACTTCAGTGGGGGTTTCATTCCGTCTGCGCACCGCACCTTCTCAACAATAATCAATAATCTTCCTCCCACTCAGGGTGAAAATGGTAGGTCTTAGCTCGTTTACCCTCAGCAATGCCAATGTTTAGGAGTGCGTAACTACTGTTGACGGCTTTCAACTTCTGTTGACAGCGCATGCGTTACCGCGCGTATATGTCCCGCGCAAATTTTATTTTATTTAAAAAATAATAATAATAATAATAATAATAATTGCTTCACCCCTCGCAGTCGACTTGGGATCTGTCGGCGGTCTACTGGTAGACCGCGATCGACTGGTTGGGCACCCCTGCCATAGGGGGTCTGCCCCCTTTATGGACCAGGGCGTGGCCGGTAGCCTTATCACTGGGTCGGTCTTCTACCTGCGTCCTGGTAAAGAGAGGTAGCAGACCCATAATTAGGGTTGTGAGCGAGTCCCACGATGAAGCCACTGTGACAGGGGTCTTTATTGCGTGTGTGAGGTCATTGGAAGGTCAACCCTGTTTATGTTGTTTCTGCAGGCTCACTCTCCAGTGTTGATGTCAGTCTCACCAACGGCAACAACCAGAGGTCAGTGGGGCGTTTGGGACTTAATAAATGATATGAGGCATCTGTAATATGAAGAGCCAGCAGGGGGCAGCAGTGCTCGGGCTTTCATACACAAGAGAGGACCTGGATTAGCTCTGCTGGGCCCTCTGCCGGATCGATTTGAATGGATAGGAACGATGCTGAAGACGTCCAACTATGAGGGCTACAGAGTAGATCAACATCACTCAAGACTCCAATCTGGGAACAATTGCTCAGTATGTGTGTGTGTGTGTGTGTGTGCGTGTGCGTGTGTGTTGCAGGACTGCGGCCGGGGACTCTGTCTGTCTGTCTGTGTTTTCAGACGAAGAGACGGACCTGATTCGAGAGCTACAGAGCATGTGCACCAGCAAGTCAGAGCCTGACATCAGCAAGGTACACACATGCACAACACGCACACACACACACCAACCAAACCACATGCTGGTGTTAAAGTGATATCTGCTAACCTGCTGCTCACACTTTGATCACAGGTTTTACATACTTTGCATTCATACTCAACTCTGTCTGTCCGTGTCTTTATGAACAGCTGTTATTACCTATTATAAAATATATTATAATAATATATTATAATAGAATATCCTTATTCACTCCCCCGTGTTGTCCTGCTGTGCTTGCCGTAGATGGTCCCGACCCCCGGGGACGACATGATGGACCTGCCCAGTCCCCCTCCATGCAGGGGGCTAGAAGACAGCCCACAGCCCCGCCCACAACCACACAGCCAGGAG
Source organism: Gadus chalcogrammus (assembly GCF_026213295.1). Taxonomy (NCBI): domain Eukaryota; kingdom Metazoa; phylum Chordata; class Actinopteri; order Gadiformes; family Gadidae; genus Gadus; species Gadus chalcogrammus. The sequence goes on from NC_079420.1 coordinate 402,140, forward strand.
GTGAGCGGCGGTGTCATGTGACTGCGTCTGACCAATGACTCGACAGCTCTGCCACCCTCCTTGGGCTTGTAGTGGTGCTATCCGTTTGTACGGTACGCCGGTATGTCCGACCTTCTCTAGCGAGAACGTGATGTTGTTTCCTGGCTGGCAGCAATTATAGCGTTCCCGTTTCTCATTGGCTCGTCATTGTTATTGTTAGCTACATTAGCCTCTTAAGCAAACCAGTTAGCAAACAAACAACACGATCTTACGTTGTATTGCACGCACAGAAAGACTGTGCAATGCATAAATAGGTGACTGGAATAAAGTAGCAATGTAATCAAGGATGTAAGAGCATTTAAAAGCGTGATTAAAAATACAAATAAAATCAATCTCTTCACGGGCGCAGCCATTGTTGTTGTTGAGTCGTCCGGTCGGCCTCCCTGAGCTCGCTCTCCTTTCAGACCAGCGAGTGGGACCGACCATCCCCAGACCACTAGAGGAACGCCCTGCTAGTCTCCACTGCAGACGCTCACCATGGCTGCTCGGACATCACAGAAAGTATAAGAGAAAGAGATTTAAAACGAGATAAAATAACACCCAGAACAGACGCAGAAGACCTAAAACACAGAACATGAATGTAGTGGTGCCTCCGTTAGCCCCCGTTCTCAGGCCGTGTGTCGCATGTGTCCTCAGACCGACGGCCCCCGGTCCGGCGTAGCCCCCCCGGCCAGCGCTCCCAGCCCGGCCCCCCAGAGCCCCCGGCGCTCCGGCCCCCGGCTCAAATCGCAGCTCCCCGTCCCCAGCAGCAGGGGGCAGCAGACCCGCCCCGCCGCCGCTACCGCCGGCACGCCGCTCGCCGACACCGGGGGCGGGTGTGGCCGCGCCGGGGACGGGGGGAGCGGCGTCATGGGCGCCGCAGCTAGCCGGGGACACGCCCCCTCCAACCGCAGCAAAGCCAGAGCGACCGTCGCCAACGGCAACCACAGCCACCGCGACAACGAGAACAACATTGTCAACAACAACAACGTCAGCCAGCAGCAGCCCCCGCAGCCCCCGGACGTCTGGATCCTCCACAAGGACGCGCACGAGCACCACAAGAAACGAGACGACTGACCCCCCCCCCCCCCCCCCCACGACTAGACAGTGAACGCCGCCGTGACACGCCCCCACACGCCCCCCCCCCCCACTGCCCCCTTACATTGTAAAGAAAAGGTTTGGACGATTTGACCCTTTTGAAGTATTTGTACTTAATATCTGTACTTGTTACACTGTACTCCTGTACTGCAGTTGTGTGCGTTGGGGACCATAGTTTTAATTCTGTGCCACCGTGATGAGGCGTCACGACGCCGGCAGAGGGAGGCCACTCAGACTTTACTCCAGAATATTACTCTGTGACGGTGAACACCGCGAGGTCACGACACTACTGTGTCAGCATGTGAAGAACGCCCCACAGAACACGAGACGCAGAGAACGGTGAGCCGAAACGCCGAAACGAGTTTAATATTCTGGAATAAAACAGGGATGACTTTTTATTTTGTTAAGTATTTTTCAGATATTCAAGGTGTTTAATCTTTAAATAGTCGCAAGGTTGGTTTAAGTACCTTTGAAAAATAATCAGGGTTTTACCAAATATATTTGTAAATAACAAACGAGTAGACTTTTAACTGGTATATAGATTGGTGTATGTGGTATGATGCTTGTACCGTGTGGTATTGATCCTGCTGACAATAAGCTCTTGTACATAGTGTTTGTTTCAATCACTTTTGGTTCTGAGCCGTCTACTTGTTTCAAAGTAAACGGAAATGTGGCAATAAGTAACAGATTCACGTCCTTTGTCAGCCAGAAGCCATAATAAATATTTTAACTACCCATAATTACACGGGAAAACCCGTCTGAATTCAATCTTGGTTTTATTCCTACAATTGATTTCCACTAGTCGGGATAGAAAAAGGATTTCTGCCAAAAAACAAACAGACGGCTGGTTCCTTAAAATCTCAAAATACTTTATCTTTGACTGCATATATCGGTTGATCAAAAGCATTTATACATAGACAAGTCATTTTCCTATGAATGAAAAACACTACAAACCAAGTCCTTAGACCTGGTTACACTTTCAAGGTACCTTAAGATTCAGAATCAAGGCTTTTACGAAACAGTCCAAGGTCTAAAAAAACAATAAAATAAGCAAAAAAATAAGAATAAAGAGCTAAAATGTCTTCCAGTTTCCGAAATAACCTTGAAGGAAATCAGGAACAAAAATTAATTTAAATTAAAGGAACACATTTTGATGTGTGGTAAAGGATATTTGAAACGTATAAATCAGCATGAATAGAGAACACATTCCATGTTAATTAACTTATTTAAAAGTTTGTTCTAATAATATACAAGATCAATGCCTTTGTTCTCCAGGAGATTGAGTATTCTTGTGAATACTGGGCCGCGGTAAGGGAAGGGTTTAGGGTTCATGGAAGCTACCATTTGCTTGTATTTTCAGGGTTATATAGACTTGGAGTACCTTAAGGTGTCTGTTTAAAGTGCTTAGAAAAGGCGATATAATGAATGAGGTCATCACTGATTGCTGCACACTTGCCCTGTTCACCAGTCCCTCGTTAGACAATTCTACTTGTCCTACCACTGTTAGTTTGTGTTTTCTTTTGGTCCACGTTGATTCCACAGTACTGCTGGTGTAGCGCTGCTCTGGCCGATGATTGGGGTAAGTGAACGCCCTTGTTGTGTTTAGGGGTTTTGGATGGAGAAACTGCCCTTTTTAAAGGGGACATATTATACCATCAGGTGTGAGTGTGATTAGCCATTACAAGCCGTTTTGAAAATGTGCAGCAGACATCACAGATGGGCGTGTCCACCTAGATGTGTGCTGGACAGATCAGTCTACCAGCCTACCCAATGGACCTTAGCAACCGTTGCTCATCTATCCTTCATACATCTAGGTGGACACGACCACCTGTGATGTCAGAAGCTGCACATTTTCAAAACGGCTTGTAAAGGCTAATTCCACTCACACCTGGTGGTATAATGTCCCCTTTAAGAGTGTACCCCAATATGTATTATTCCCCCTATCGGCTGGAAGACGATGTAACCTCATGAAGGGAAAGGTAATGCTGCAGTAAAACGATATATTGATCAGAATCTGTCCCACTATAGTCCAATCTGATATGGTAAGGCATCTCTGGTTCACACACGATTCGGGTTTTTCAGAAATAACAGTATAAACACCAGCTTATGATCTAATATAAAAATAGATTAAACCCCATTCATTTGCGTAGAAACCCTTCAAAATGTCTAAAGTTCACATCACACTGAGTAGGGGAGAGGTGCACAACCAGATATTTTCTGCAGAGTGCATTATGGGATGGAAGGCTTCGATAGATACAAACACTGAGACCCACACAAACACACAGTGTGCAATGGCATTGCATTAAGCTGCAAAGCTATTTCCTAAAGTTTTCACAAAGCCCCCTGTACTTGAAAAATTTCACCCAGGGTCTTTTTCGGCATGAAGACCAATAACATAAGCCCTCCACACACACTCGTTGATAATCGAGGTCAGAGCTTGCCCAAAGTTGCCCGGAGCAATATAACATCCCAAATGGCTTCCATGTTATTGGCTAGATGTGCCATTTGAAACAATTCTAAACAGCCAAGTACCAAGAGGGGAGATTTTTAAGTAAAATTTGTTGGCGCCTCTATTATGTTATCTACGGTAGCTGGTAATCGATCTGTGTGGACTTCCTGGAAACATGGACCGACCGGTAAGGCACATACTTGGAAAACTAGGCTTTTTTTATAAACTCCCGGTACGCTAACGAGGTTGTGGATGCTTTGTTTTATGTGTAGGGACCCTAGTCATGCTAAGCGCAATTTAGAGAAATATTACTGGTTAAAAAAATGCCGATTTGGAAGCGTTCGCGGTGCCCCAAGCCAATAACATGGAAGCGTTCGCGGTGCCCCAAGCCAATAACATGGAAGCCATTTGGGCTGTTAAATTGCTCCGGGCAACTTTGGGCAAGCTCTATAATCGATTATCAACAAAAAAAAGTGCCTGGAGGGCTTATTTAATGGGTCATGCCGAAAAGACCCTGGGTTCAATTCTCGCCGGAATTACACTTTAGAGACGCGTCTAAGACTCACAGGCCCGTGCACGGCGTTACCGTCTGTTTGTAGCTCTGTCATTCCAAACTGTTGATCCACAAATCGTACATGAAAATGTGAAACACGCTATTTGCGCCAACGCCTCTGTGTGTGTGTGTGTGCGTGCGTGAGCGTGCGCGGTGTCTCAGAGCCGGGTGTCCTGGACGTCGTCCTCGGCCTCCTCCTGCAGGGCGCTGATCTTGGCCCCCTGAGGAGCCACGCGCTTGGAGTTGAGCCGCTGCAGGGCGGGGAAGAGGCGCAGGCGGTCGGCCGGGCTCATGGCCTGCTTCAGGTGGCTGGTCTCGTTCAGCAGCTTCTGGATGGACTCGTAGCGCTTCAGAGAGGTGCCCTCCATCATCTGGAGGGGGGTCAGGGACATCACAGTGAGTGAGGAGCCCCGCACCGGGCACCCCCAGCCCGGGCACCCCCAGCCCGGGCACCCCCAGCCCGGGCACCCCCAGCCCGGGC
>NC_079420.1:411738-436738 GCF_026213295.1 Gadus chalcogrammus
ACAGCAGCGTGCTCTTGCCAGAGCCGGTCCTACCCAGGAGACCCACCTACACACAAACACAGAGAGAGAGAGACACACACAGAGACACACACACACACACACACAGAGACACAGAGAGAGAGAGACACACACACACACACAGACACAGAGACACAGAGAGAGACACACACACACACACACACAGAGAGAGAGACACAAACAGACACACACACACACACAGAGAGACACAAACAGAGACACACACACACACACAGAGAGAGAGAGACACACACACAGAGAGACACACACACACAGAGACACACACACAAAGACACACACACAGACAGACACACACAGACACACACACATTTCATAATATCAGTTATTGTAAAAAGGATACATTTGCTATTCAAGAAGATGGCTTTTCACTAAGTGGGGTTGGGTCGCTTGCAACACCGTTTGGACCTAAACTGAAGTGCTAATACAATGATTGCTAAGTGTCCAGTCTAACGATTGGACTGCATTCGTTCTTCTAAAGTGATTCCCTACGCGCTACGTGCCTATATCTCTCGATGCTGACCTTCACCTCCATTTTACCCACTAAAGTAAAGACTGCCAATAAGCTGGGAAGGCGGCTTCGTAGGTCGTCGAATCGCCTTGGAGGTCGTGGATTGAGAGAGAGAGCGAGAGAAAGAAAAAGATAGCGAGAGAAAGAAAGAGAGAGAGAAAGATAGAAAGAAAGAAGGAAAAAGAGAGAAAGAAAGAGAGAGAGAAAGAGATAGAAAGAAAGAAAGAAGGAAAAAGAGAGAGAAAGAGAGAGAGAACGTTTTTACACTGCCCAATATGCCTGTCTTATGCATGCCTTTTTCCCACCATGGGCCGCACGTTTACACTGCCCAAGGTAAATCACCGGCTTGAGCTCGCACCCCAATTTACCCTCCCGGACCCTACACACATTGGCGGTTTCATTCTCATGTAAATGCGATTAGACGGCTCCGCAGTTCCAGGGGGCGTTTTTTATCCTCCAAAAGGAAAACCCCCATCCTAAAAAACGAGTGGTCAGCAAAATAAAGAATATGTTGGCGTTTTGCACTTGGAAATAGTTAATTTTTAGCCTACACTCGGATGTATACTCATTGTTGCATGCGAGTCTCATATCTCTTAGTCATCATGAAAGTAATTAAAAACATTCGTAGTATTGAAATTATTCTAAAGGGTTCTATTCTCCGTGCATAGCCCTGCCTTCTCCAGTGAACCAAGAAAGCCCACCCAGTGACGACGGGGAATTTGACCCCCTCGGTTTTTACTCAGGCAGGGCAGTGAAATCACCAGGCGTGCCAAGCCGCGACCGAACCGGCTTGGCAGTGTAAAGAAGCCTAGAGATTAGGGCTGAACGATTGGGGAAATAATCTGCTGTGTTTGCCAGGATTCCCTTGTAAAATAGATACTGAATCTCAATGGGATTATTCCTGGTAAAATAAAGGTTAAAAAAATAAAAATTAATATCTAATTGCGATTATTTGGACCAATATTGCGATTGCGATTTAATATGTGATTTATTTGGTTTATTAAGTTCCTTATGTTATGTATTATTCACTAAAGAAGCAATAAATCATCCTATAGTATGACCAACACAACATTGGAAGCAGTTAACATATAAATTGCTCTTTCCTTCAGGCCAGGCCTATGTGTAGAGATTAATTGATATTATAACATCTTTATTGAAATATTGAATTGTAAAGAAAAAAATATATATATCTTACTGATTTCAAGTCAGTAACAAATCACGGAAAATAAATAAATGCTGTTGTATCCCATGGTGCTTTGGACGAATGGTCCAGCCCTCCTAGACTCACGCTCTGCCCCCCGTCCACGCTGAAGGACACGTTGCTGAGCACGGCGCGCCCGGTCTCCGTGTACTTGGCCGTCAGCCCCTGCACCTCCATGTGCCCGCGGCTGGGCCAGAGGCCGTCCGCGTGGGGGTTGTCGATGACCAGGTCCTGCCCCCCTCGGCCCTGGTGGCTGTCCTCCGACGGCAGGTCGATGAACTTGAACACCCGGTCTACGGACCGCATCTTGAGGGGGGGGGAACACCAAATAGAAAATGAGCTGGGATGTTTGAGGGAGGGGAGTGTCTTGGTGAGAGACAGGATGCTGTCGCCCATTGTTGAATAATGGTCGGTCTGAAGTTTAACATCGTTGTGGAGTCCAGGAAGGCTAGTTCGTTGGTGGTCGCCAGGGCGTCGGCTAATGGGATCCGTACACGCTGTTCATAACCAAGCAGCATTGTGGGGGCCATAGGAAACGTGTGGCTAAACGCAAGGACTGACCCTGGTGTTCAGAAACAGGGTAGGAAAACCCAAACGTATCCAGAGGACGACATTCTCCAGTCCCACTGCTACTGAGACAGGGTCCTCTGTTGGCAAGCCAGTGGATACAGAGACAAACGTGGAGATACAGAGCTGTGGTATAACCAAATCAAAACTGGTGCCCATAAAGACATATAGTATACCTTATGATTGTGTGCCGTTTACACGTAAGTTTGCACTCAACTAAAAACATTCAGCGAAGGATGTTTGCGATTTAATACTGTATCAAACGGCTATACTCCATTTCAACAGCACAACTGAAAGGGGATTCAATGGGACTAGGGGCCCATATTTAGCCAGGATCAAGGTTGATGACCCACTACATGGCATTTCAAAATCAGACATCAACATGTGGGAGTTTCTGCCAAAATGAAACAAAGTGTGCCGGCTTCGCTCGTGATATATGATGAGGCCTATTGTCTTGCTGTGTGGTGTTGATTCATGTTATCGTGGTTAATACTTTACTGGAGTTTGAATTTAACTTCCGTTTATGAGGACGGATGGGCGGGAGATGGGAGTAAGGTATGGTTAAACGACCGAGAGAAACTGTGTGTGTGCGCGTGTGTGTGCATGTGTGTGTGTGTGTGTGCGTGTGCGTGCGCGTGTGTTTATGTGGGAGGGAGGAAGGGAGTGACCTATGCGGGTCAGTGGGTAAGTATTGTGGATGGAGTCTCCCCCTCTTCCCAGTCAGATACAAACACAGTGATTCCGCCTAGCAGAGTACTCAGTGTGTCTGTATGTTTCTGTAAGTCTACAGCTTGATTGTGTGTGCGTGGTTTCGAAGTGTCTGTGAATGTGAGTGTGGGTGTTTTTGTGTGTCTATTTATGTTTTGTTATCTGTAGGTGTAAGGTTTTTACAAATGTGCGTGTGTTTGTCTGTGTTTGTGAATGCGTGTTACTGCCCAGATGCATGTACGTCTGCTCTTTCAACTTATGATATTTTAATGCTTAAAGTCGTGCAATGTGTTCTGTGGGGTTAATCCACGTCATTGTGGTTGATACTTTACTGGAGTTTGAATTTAATTGCGTGTGTGTGTGTGACAGCATGCGTGTTGGCGTGTGTGCATGTGTTGTGGGTGTGTGTGTGTGTTAAACAGTGTCCAGCTGGGTGATAAGCTGGGTCAGACAGTTAGTGATTCTGAACGCCGCTCTGGTTGGGTGGATGAATGTATACGTAGTGAATGGATCTGATGAATGGATGGACGGGGGCTTGGACCAATGGGGGAGAAGGGATGATTGATTGATGATCGATTATTGGGTGGAGGGATGGAACAATGGATGCATGCCTCCTACATATTGTTTGACTGCCAGGTGAAGAAGAATTACAATGTAGAGAATGACCCTGCGTTTTCTGCACAAATGACAATAAACCTTGACTTTGGGCTTTATATTATAAACCATAATTATTATAATACATCTAGGAAATCAAACAGAGGCTGGTCTCCACAGGCTAGCCGCTGAGGAGAGCTCCGTTCTGTCTGATAACGCATTCCAAATTTCAAATACATGTGAATGTACCATTCATGCGGCACCATTCAACCCGGCAGAACACCATTACGTGTGGTGTGATATGTGATATGTGGAGGTCAACCCTAAAAAGATGAATGAAGGGACGGACGAATATGGGAGCTCAGATGCCAGACTAATTGAAAGCACACCGGAGTGCCATATGTAGAGCCGTTCTGCTGACCCAACTGTTGTACTTGGTTCTCATGCCTGCTGTTCCCAAACAAATCAGCCGAACGACGTCAGCACGAGTTGTTGTGTTTAGCGGTCGTTCCTTCAACACTGTGGAGAGCCATCTGCTAGCGAAGGTCCACTGGCTCTTAAGCAGAGCTCACACGCTGTCCCCCAACCGCGTTGGGCTCCTGATACTTGTGTGTGCATGCATGACAGGGTTTGTAGACATTCAGTCACATGCAATGATATTTGCGTGGGTGTCCATTGTCCATGCATAAATGTGTTACTGGTTCTGTGTGTATGCTTTCGGTGTTTTTGTGTGTGTATGTGCGTGTAACTACCAGACCGTCCACGGTGATGCTGGTGATGACCGCCCACTGGAAGGTCCCCAGGATGAGCATGGCCAGAGCCACGATGATGCCAATGTCCCCTGGCTTATCCTCTGGGGAACACACACACACACACACACACACACACACACACACACACACACACACACACACACACACACACTATTGCAACCATAGAGCCAAATACCCAAACAAACATGCTCATTTAACAGAAATAGCCAACTAACACACACTCATGCACACACACACGGCTCATGTCATGAAGGTATTTAAGTGTTCAGATCAGCTCTATTAAGAAGCCATTGCTGACAAATTGCTCCTAATCTGCTCCAATCACACACTCCATTACCACTGCGTCAGAGGTCCAGAGTGTGCGTGTGCGCGTGTGTGTGTGCGACTGTGCGCGGCATCATGTTTGCACAGGTGTTGTATACGTCCATGTGATGTGTGTTCATCCGCTTGCTTGTGTGTGCGCGCGTTTCTACTGCGTGTGTGAACGTTTATCTCCCCGCACATCCCCCTCCCTCCCGTCGCCTCCAGCACTCACGGTTGGTTCCCACGGCGATGAAGGCGGCGGCGGTGAAGAAGAAGACAAAGATGGCGTCGCAGCGGAAGAGGAACCAGCGCAGCGTGGCCAGGTAGTGGAACCAGGCGGCGGTGTGCGTGTTCAGGGCCTTGTGGAACAGGGTCTCGAAGTACGCCTGCCGCCCGAACGCACGGATGGTCCACAGGCCCTTCAGAGAGATGATGAGGTGGGAGAAGATGGGGCTCCGTGCTGCAGGGAGAGCGGGGGGCGAGAGAGGGTCACCGCGGAGCTCCTGGGGCTAAACGGTGACGGCTGAACCTCAGCTGTTTGCTGTTGGGCCAGTAGCCGCCATGTTTACTAAGAGCGGTAGCATTAAAGCAGGTTTACTAAGAGCGGTAGCATTAAAGCAGGTTTACTAAGAGCGGTAGCATTAAAGCATGTTTACTAAGAGCGGTAGCATTAAAGCAGGTTTACTAAGAGCGGTAGCATTAAAGCAGGTTTACTAAGAGCGGTAGCATTAAAGCAGGTTTACTAAGAGCGGTAGCATTAAAGCAGGTTTACTAAGAGCGGTAGCATTAAAGCAGGTTTACTAAGAGCGGTAGCATTAAAGCAGGTTTACTAAGAGCGGTAGCATTAAAGCAGGTTTACTAAGAGCGGTAGCATTAAAGCAGGTTTACTAAGAGCGGTAGCATTAAAGCAGGTTTACTAAGAGCGGTAGCATTAAAGCAGGTTTACTAAGAGCGGTAGCATTAAAGCAGGTTTACTAAGAGCGATAGCATTAAAGCAGGTTTACTAAGAGCGGTAGCATTGAAGCAGGTTTACTAAGAGCGGTAGCATTAAAGCAGGTTTGAGGAGAATTACATTTAGTTTATACAATTCAACTTAATGTTGAAATTGGGAAAATAAATTGAAAGACCTTAAATTCAGGGCCATCAAAGCAAAAACATTTACAACCTAGTTTGACGTAGAGCCGGGCGATTATTCGATTTTGAATCGTAATTCGAAGAAATGGTATAAAAAAATGGGTTAATATCAACATGCCAGCATGCACTGAAAGATGTGAGTGTGTAGAGTTTGCTTAAAGTCTGAGGCAACCGTAAGCAGCAGATATCATCTCTAGTCCAACGTCTCAAACTGAGGCCCCAGCAGAGGGGGAGAAGTGTGTTATTTATTGTGCTTCTGTTAATCATTGTTATTCATCAAAACAAATCCGAACTTAATTCTTATTTATTTTTTTCACTTATAGAAACAACTCGATTAAAATGATAATCGGGTTTGGTTCGAAGAAATCTGAGTTTTTATGTAAGGCCATATCACCAAGCCCTAGTGAGACAAGGCAAACACTTAAGGGTGGAGATTTCAGCGTTGTTTCTCTCTCACTCTATTGAATTATCTTCCCAGATTTAAACTATTTCTCATTAAACAGCTCCTCACTAATTGCAGATGAATCGTACATCCCTGTGCTTCTCGGAATATCCTCCCTCCTTCAGTCTTCAAAGGACCCCACCCACAGTGTCCCACTACATGATTTCACATTGACACACAATTCCACTTCACAAGTGTTTGCTATGGGCAGGAGCCAGTGGTGAGCACAGCATGTGACATTCTGCCCTGTCCTTTGTGCACAGACAATGTGTGACACACATTCCCCTCTCTCTCTTTGTAGAGGAGAGTCCAGGATGGAGCTGAAGGAAGTCCCAGATCGGGTCACCCTCTCTGACCCGGTCCCGGGCAGAGCAGGGCCTGGCAGAGTCGGGGACGTTACCATGAGGGGGATGGCGTTGAGAGCCGGGCCGATATCTACGACAACACCCTGTCATGTCTGTCAGCAGGGTCTGCACAGATGACCCGCTCTCTTCCTCTCCGCTTCACTCTGGCACAAAAGGTACACCAGCAAAAATAAACCCGGTGTTTCTGGGGACTCTTGACTCAGCTTGACTCGGCCGGCAGACTCAGGGAGCCGTCCCCTAAAGGGTGTGGCAGCCCTCTGACCTCTGACCCCATCACCACAGGTCGCTATGGTGACAGTCGCCGGTAGGTCTGCCTGCTGATGGCTGGGCGGGGGCGACTCTGACGTTTGGATCTTTTCTTTTATTCCCCAACTTCCTGCATTCATAGAATATTTTTTATTCCTGCATGGAGGAACCGGTCTAAGGGACACGCACGCACGCACGCACGCACGCACACACGCACGCACGCACGCACACACGCACGCACGCAAATAGTCTTACCTTCGGCCTCAAGCAGTTTGAGTTGCTGTCCAGTTCGTAAGAAGTACTTCCGGAGGAAGACGAAGATGGCGCCCAAAGGGATGACTGCGATGAAGATGTAGGGCCTTATGATGGACACGGTGAATATAGCTCCCAACACGATTATGCTCAACTAGAGAGAGAGAGAGAGAGAGAGAGAGAGAGAGAGAGAGAGAGAGCCGCGTTGCAGTCAGAAGGGTCACACATTTAGCGTACATTTGTCAGACATTAATCAAATAAACCAGTCCCTTTTTGGCTAATGTTATTGGATGGCTTTAGGGGGGTTATTATAACTGTATTTTTCTCATTGGATATGTAGCTTTACTCTTTGGTGCAGTAGGACTATCTACATTTGAAGTATTGTATTTATTGTAAACAATAACATATCAGTGGCCTCAACCCATGCTGCTCCCGTGGAGCCGATCAGTTCATCGGCTCCACCGGACGGTGATTCGTATTGGTGAAAAATATGTAATAACTTGGGATTTTTATTGTCTTTAGTTATTGATTTAGTTTTTTCGGTCAGATGAATGTATTTAAATCTGAGATTCACACCACTCCTTGAATTCAATTCAGATGAATTGAGTCATGAGCACTGTCTATTGTTTAGAACACCAGGATAAGACGTGTATGTGCATGAGGCCCAGCCTACCTGTATGAGGTCAAAGAGAACCAGAGGCAGCATGTCGTCTATAGTGGCCATGTCCTTGGTGAATCTGTTCATGATCCGACCTGCGCCGGGCCCAAAACAATCATTAGACCTCTAGAACACCGCACACACATTACAAGAGGCCGCTTTTAGCACATACACTTACAACAAAAAGGTATATTGAGGATAGTTAATACATACTGTAATTAAAGGTACAATATACTACTTTTTTTTACACGTATTCTATCATGAGGAAACTAACTTCAAGGCTACTTCGATCTACTCCCTCCCCCCACACATACGCAACTCAGACTCAATAACCACATTCAAAAGTCAACTCAAAACTCACCTCTTCAAGAAAGCGTATGACACCTCAGCCCACCCATACCACACCTGACACAATTCAAAACCTGATTTTTATTTTGAATGTATCTGTATTTGGTTTTCTTGTTATTCTTTGTAAAGCGTCTTTGAGTGACCAAAAAAGTGCTAGATAAATTCTATCCATTAATATTATTATTATCTACGTGATTTGCTCGGACTCTGCAGCAGCATAGATAAAGATCAACTTTACGTTTTCTCCAGCAGCCCTCGCTGTCTGACGGGTTCAGTGAGACGGGGGGTTAGTGACCGTCGGCGGCTCTTCCCTCGACGCTCTACTGTGCCTTCACACCGAACGCCACAGTTTGGTGTGACGTTTTATCACGCGACTTTGGTCGCGTATGAGGAAGTTGAGTAGTTGTGGAAGTACGAGAGACGTCGGAGAACCCGACGCAGTCTATTCATAAGATCTTCCTAACCTCGGAGCGGAGCCTAACCTAGGAGGAGGGCCTAACCTAGGAGGAGGGCCTAACCTAGGAGGAGGGGGGCCTAACCTAGGAGGAGGGGGGGCCTAACCTAGGAGGAGGGGGGCCTAACCTAGGAGGAGGGGGGCCTAACCTAGGAGGAGGGGCCTAACCTAGGAGGAGGGCCTAACCTAGGAGGAGGGGCCTAACCTAGGAGGAGGGCCTAACCTAGGAGGAGGGGGGCCTAACTTAGGAGGAGGGGCCTAACCTAGGAGGAGGGGCCTAAGAGGAGGGCCCTAACATCACAGCGGGGCCCTAACATCAGAGCAGGGCCCTAACATCAGAGCGGGGCCCTAACATCAGAGCGGGGCCTAACATCAGAGCGGGGCCTAACATCAGAGCGGGGCCTAACATCAGAGCAGGGCCCTAACATCAGAGCGGGCCCTAACATCAGAGCGGGGCCTAACATCAGAGCGGGGCCCTAACATCAGAGCGGGGCCTAACATCAGAGCGGGGCCTAACATCAGAGCGGGGCCTAACATCAGAGCGGGGGCCTAACATCAGAGCGGGGCCTAACATCAGAGCGGGGGCCTAACATCAGAGCGGGGGCCTAACATCAGAGCGGGGCCCTAACATCAGAGCGGGGCCTAACATCACAGCGGGGCCTAACATCAGAGCAGGGCCCTAACATCAGAGCGGGGCCTAACATCACAGCGGGGCCTAACATCAGAGCGGGGCCTAACATCAGAGCAGGGCCCTAACATCAGAGCGGGGCCTAACATCAGAGCGGGGCCTAACATCAGAGCGGGGGCCTAACATCAGAGCGGGGCCCTAACATCAGAGCGGAGGCCCTAACATCAGAGCGGGGCCCTAACATCAGAGCGGGGCCTAACATCAGAGCGGGGCCCTAACATCAGAGCGGGGGCCTCACCGGTCTTCATGGTGTTGAGCGTGGCGATGTTGGCTCGCAGCACAGCGCTGAGCATCTTCTCGTGGAGCCTCTTGGAGACGGTGAGCAGCGTGTGCACCAGGGGGAGGCCCCTGAAGAAGCCCAGGGCCAGCACGCTCTCCGACGTGGCCACGTAGATGTAGATGATGTAGTAGGCGCTGGTGGGCGTGACGATGACCGCCAGGTGGGTGGGCTTGGAGACGGTCATGTTGGCGTGCTCCGCGATGAAGCTGGGGGAGTTGGGGTTGGCCTCGCTCCTCCAGATCTCTCTTGGATAAGGGGAAGGGGGGGGAAGGGGGGGGGGGGTGTTAAGTAAGGGATCATTTATTTGTTACCAGCATTCATAGTGTTGATCAGCAGAGAAAATTGTCTGCAAAAGACGTTGACGTTGCTTAGCAACTGAGTACGCTGGTGTTGAAGTTATCGGACTACTTCCACTCCTTGACAGTGGCCATCTAAAATGTTTCACCGCCGGAGGCTGTGAAGGCCCATGAAGTGACCGGAGCGCTCCACAGCAGGGAGAAGAGCCGTGGAATAAGGGCTGCTTATGGTTCCACCTTCAAGCAGACGCTTTCGACGCAGTCGTGAACCTTTATGGTTCTGCGCCGGGCTTTAGTGAGCGGACCAATCACAGCCCTCGCTGCTGTGTCGCCTCAACAGAAGGTTACAATATTTGGGAGGTGCACGTCCGGCCCTTGGGGTGGACGCAAGGAGGGTCCGCAAGGACCTAAAGGGTCCGTGACCCCCCTGCGTTGGGGGAACGTAGGACCATAATCAGCCCTTTAGTGATGAACTTGGGGCCATAATCAGCCCTTTAATGAGGAACGTGGGGCCATAACCAGCCCTTTAGTGATGAACTTGGGGCCATAATCAGCCCTTTAATGAGGAACGTGGGGCCATAACCAGCCCTTTAGTGAGGAACGTGGGGCCATAACCATCCCTTTAGTGATGAACGTGGGACCATAATCAGCCCTTTAGTGATGAACGTGGGACCATAACCAGCCCTTTAGTGATGAACGTGGGACCATAACCAGCCCTTTAGTGAGGAACGTGGGGCCATAATCAGCCCTTTAGTGATGAACTTGGGGCCATAATCAGCCCTTTAGTGATGAACGTGGGGCCATAATCAGCCCTTTAGTGAGGAACGTGGGGCCATAACCAGCCCTTTAGTGATGAACGTGGGACCATAATCAGCCCTTTAGTGATGAACGTAGGACCATAATCAGCCCTTTAGTGATGAACGTAGGACCATAATCAGCCCTTTAGTGATGAACGTAGGACCATAATCAGCCCTTTAGTGATGAACGTAGGACCATAATCAGCCCTTTAGTGATGAACGTGGGGCCATAATCAGCCCTTTAGTGAGGAACGTGGGACCATAATCAGCCCTTTAGTGATGAACGTGGGACCATAATCAGCCCTTTAGTGATGAACGTGGGGCCATAATCAGCCCTTTAGTGAGGAACGTGGGGCCATAATCAGCCCTTTAGTGATGAACGTGGGGCCATAATCAGCCCTTTAGTGAGGAACGTGGGGCCATAACCAGCCCTTTAGTGAGGAACGTGGGGCCATAATCAGCCCTTTAGTGATGATACATTAAATAAGAATAAACTACTGCAGTGTGTTGCTTGAGTAAATAGTCGAACAATATATTTTCTTCTTCGCAGTATGAATGAGTGATGAATGAATGAATGAGTACTCTAATGAAACATTATACTTACGAAGTGATGAGAAATATGCCTATGACTGATCCTGCAACCTGCAGAGTGAGAGAAGACATATGCACTGTTGAAACAGCACTCGACTTCACAGTGCATTCAGAGTTGAGCTCATCAACAGTATGAAGTTGGATCAATATGAAATATAAATCGTATTTACCTCAATAATGAAGACAACAGCTATGAATATTAAGACATAGACCAGGTTCCTGTTGGTGGTGACGTAGCGCAGATAGGTGTTCCATGAGGTCGTTTCAAAAATGTTTTCATGCTCATCCGCAAAACATTGCTGTGTAGAGAAACATCTGGTTTTAGTAGAACAAATCAGAAATAAAATTAACCTTGTTTTTACCCATGGGACAATTAACATACTTAACATAGTTCAGGCATATTTGAGCTTTTGATTGGGTAAAATAAATGCAAATCAACATGATATTTGCAGTAACCTGTTTTATCTAAAGCACAACACTAATCTGATCTCATCTCGCTGTGCCTTCTGGTCTCCCTACCTCCATGTCCTCTTCGTCCACGTCCTCGCTGATGTCGAACACGCTGTCCAGGGACAGGCGGCGGGCGTAGATGTCCAGCTCCGACGCCAGCTGGCACGCCGGTGTGAGGGACAGCTTCTGCCGGAAGGAGGACTGCATCTGCGCGTGGCGCCGCTGGTGCTGATTCTGTCCCCCGCCGCCGCCCCCGCTGCCCCCGCTGCCGCCGCTGCCCCCGCCCCCGTTGGTGATGAAGGCGAGCACCGACTGGCGCCGCTGGCCGTGCAGGTGCTCCAGGCCGCTGTGGTACATGTTGCCCCTGGGGAGCCCCTCCTCCACCTGGTCGTCCTCCGGCACCACCGAGAACCTCCGCTCCGAGAGCTGGTGCTGCGAGTCCTCCTGCGGGGGGGCGGGCGGCCCCTGGGAGCCCCCGATGAAGGAGAACTTGCGTGCGGCCGCCAGGGGGTTGAGGATGAGCGACTGCTTGCGCTTCTCCGGGTGGTGGGCGTCGCCGATCACGGCCGGGGGGGGGCCGGGCTGGCGGAAGGAGGCCTGGCGCAGCGGGTCGGGGGAGCGGAAGGCGGCCGTCTCGTCCACGGACACGCGGCGCAGCGTCTCCGTCAGGACGGAGCTGCGCCGCTCGGCGGTCATCTTGTCGTAGGCCTGCAGGCCGAGCAGCAGGGAGCTGAAGTCGGGTCGCTGGGCCTGCAGCTCCGAGAAGGTTCCGTAGAAGTAGCACACGCCGTTGTGGAGCAGGAGGATCTTGTCGGCGCGCTTGAGGTGCTCCAGCTTGCTGGTGACCAACACCCGGGTCTTGGAGGCCATCAGTCTGCACAGGCACCTGGGTGGGGGGGCATGGGCGGACCGGTTGGACAGGCAGACTCTACGCCGGGTTACATCCAAAGAGACATCATCAAGGTGGCCAGATCTCCAGCTAATGTCATCACAAACCCATATGTGTTTAATATTTTGTCTCTAGAGAAATGTCATCAAGGGTGTAGCTGGTTATGGCTCTCTGAAGAGAAAGACAAGCTGGCTATTACAATGTCCCAATACCTAAATACTACTGTGATAAATAACAATACAACTTCAGCATTGTACATTGTACATCTTTAGTCCCTCTAACCTAACAGTATAGCACAGTTATGCCATGCGCAACCTTAACATGTCAAGTACAACAAAACCTATGTCCTTGACCTTCAAACACTATTCCTCCCCCCAAGACATGAAAGACTCTCTGTTGCTAATACACACTTTTCAAAGATCTCTTTCTCCGTCACGATGTCCAGGTGGGTGAAAGGAGAGTCGAGGAGGTAAAGGTCTGCGTCTTTATACAGGGCTCTGGGGGACACACACACACACACACACACACACACACACACACACACACACACACACACACACACACACACACACACACACACACACACACACACACACACACATAAACGTGTACGCACGCACACACGCATGCACGCACAGACACACAAACACACAGACACACAAAGCATATGAGAGAGATGATGACAGACAGAGGGGGACAGAAGAAAATAGTAATTTGATTGACTTTTTGACCAAGTGACTGATGTATGGTGTCCTTGTAGCAACGGAAACAGCTGGAGTAGGCCCATAGTGATGAAAGCTTTACTTTGCAAGGTTCAATCTGTAAAGTTAACCCCACTTATGTCACCCCTGTTCCCAGAATCAATACATTTAGTTACGCACGGACGCTCCCTGCAACAATTACAGTTGCGATCCATAACCGATCACATGACCCTGAGCGATCGATCATGACCTTTAAAGCCTGCCATTTTGGAACCAAAAACCCACATAAGCGGCAAGTTGTTAGGCAACATTGGAGTTGTTGTTTTTGCTCATTTGTCTTACCTGAAGGAGAGAGTGATTGCAGTGTTAGAGATAGAGGAAGTTAGACAGAGAGATGAGCATGTGGTGCGGTTTCCAAGAGAGTGGCTTAAATCAGATCAT
The DNA here is from genome assembly GCF_026213295.1 of Gadus chalcogrammus. Taxonomy (NCBI): domain Eukaryota; kingdom Metazoa; phylum Chordata; class Actinopteri; order Gadiformes; family Gadidae; genus Gadus; species Gadus chalcogrammus. The sequence goes on from NC_079420.1 coordinate 425,464, forward strand.
GAGGCATGATGGAGGCACTTAAATCCCATCTGAGAAGGAAGCCATCAGGCAGATCCCGGACACTTTAACAAATGGATATGCACGCCTTTTTAATAATCTACAAGGGATTCAGGCGAGCCAGAACATCTATCTACTGTGGTTGTAAAAAGCACCACAAGCACCAGCCGGATGCTCACACACATCAGGGAGAACCGTGGCTACGAGAAATCTATTGTATTGAGGGGTGATCAATATTGTGTAGCATCCCAGTGTGCTAAGAGAGAGAACAACACATAGAAGGAAGTGGGACTATCGTCGACGCTACACTCTCATAGCTTATGTTTGTCAACACACCAACAACAGCCTCACTTTGATTAATTGGTTAATTAGTGAGCAAGTTAAGGTCCCTTGTTACCCGCATCTAAACGGGGACAATTGCAGAAGTCATCCATCAGACACTTGTTATGACTTTGACTACGCACACTGGAAAGCTTATGCACCCCGGCTATTTTTAGTAAAGTTCAATTAATGGATGACTGGATACCGTTAACAACAGCAGTGACTCATATGATCCCCCTCAGGCCTTCATCAGTTTATACTGTGAGATATGTGGTGAGCGCTCCACGCGTCAGCACGGAGGTACGCTGTGTTTCAGTAGCACATCTTCAGCAAGAGTCGAGGGGAAACAGCCACGCTCTGCTATTTTCTAATAGTGCTTCCTGAAAAAAGATGTGCAGAAAGTTGGACCGTTGACTTCATTGGTCAAGGATTTGGGTTCTGACATCAATTTATGATGTTTTTTTTCTATGTGAACCTGAGCTTAGGTTGCAGACTGAGATTTTTTTGGGGGGCTTGGGTAGAAGCGTTGCTGCGTTGTCTCTACAACAGAGACAACGCAGCGATATCAACATGAGTAGTTCTAACTGGAGAGACAGTGAATCCGCGAGCTGCTGTCATGTGAGAGAAGGTGATGCAGTCACATTAAACGAAGACGGGGACAGAGTGCATGCTGACAGGTGTGTGGCTGGTGGTACCTGGCCAGGCCGATGCGGGCCCTTTGGCCCCCGCTAAGTGTGACACCGCCCTCCACCACTGGGGACTTGTCCTTCTCAGGGAGCAGCGCAAAGTCCTGACCAGAGAGAGAAGAAGACTAGATGAGAGGAGGAATACAAGCAGCAGTACAGAGAGGGAAGACTAGATGAGAGGAGGAATACAAGCAGCAGTACAGAGATAACGTGGTCTAGTCTTAGCCTGGTCCTAGAAGACTAGATGAGAGGGAGGAATACAAGCAGCAGTACAGAGATAACGTGGTCAAGTCTTAGCCTGGTCCTAGAAGACTAGATGAGAGGAGGAATACAAGCAGCAGTAAAGAGATAACGTGGTCAAGTCTTAGCCTGGTCCTAGAAGACTAGATGAGAGGGAGGAATACAAGCAGCAATACAGAGATAACGTGGTCAAGTCTTAGCCTGGTCCTAGAAGACTAGATGAGAGGGAGGAATACAAGCAGCAGTACAGAGATAACGTGGTCAAGTCTTAGCCTGGTCCTAGAAGACTAGATGAGAGGGAGGAATACAAGCAGCAGTACAGAGATAACGTGATCTAGTCTTAGCCTGGTCCTAGAAGACTAGATGAGAGGGAGGAATACAAGCAGCAGTACAGAGATAACATGGTCAAGTCTTAGCCAGGTCCTAGAAGACTAGATGAGAGGGAGGAATACAAGCAGCAATACAGAGATAACGTGATCTAGTTTGGCCTGGTCCTAGAAGACTAGATGAGAGGGAGGAATACAAGCAGCAGTACAGAGATAACGTGGTCAAGTCTTAGCCTGGTCCTAGAAGACTAGATGAGAGGAGGAATACAAGCAGCAGTACAGAGATAACGTGGTCAAGTTTGGCCTGGTCCTAGAAGACTAGATGAGAGGGAGGAATACAAGCAGCAGTACAGAGATAACGTGGTCAAGTTTGGCCTGGTCCTAGAAGACTAGATGAGAGGGAGGAATACAAGCAGCAATACAGAGATAACGTGATCTAGTCTTAGCCTGGTCCTAGAAGACTAGATGAGAGGAGGAATACAAGCAGCAGTACAGAGATAACGTGGTCTAGTCTTAGCCTGGTCCTAGAAGACTAGATGAGAGGGAGGAATACAAGCAGCAGTACAGAGATAACGTGGTCAAGTCTTAGCCTGGTCCTAGAAGACTAGATGAGAGGGAGGAATACAAGCAGCAGTACAGAGATAACGTGGTCTAGTCTTAGCCTGGTCCTAGAAGACTAGATGAGAGGGAGGAATACAAGCAGCAATACAGAGATAACGTGGTCAAGTTTGGCCTGGTCCTAGAAGACTAGATGAGAGGGAGGAATACAAGCAGCAGTACAGAGATAACGTGGTCAAGTTTGGCCTGGTCCTACCAGACTCTCGTACTTCATTTAATTTGCACAGAGAGTCTGGCCAATCTCCATTAACAAAAATAAATCACTTGCAGGTGTCTGATGGAGTTTAAAACGATTGTATCTGCCCGGTGCCACTCTGATTTTGCCATAACCAATCGCTAACGTTTGACTACAACTTAAACTAACTCACCACCTCAACATCATTGTTCTCAGCCACTCCCTCTGTTCACTGATTGGCCCGGCAAAATTTGGCCGGAGAAAACCGGCGACTATACTAAAATTGAGCAGAAGTACGGAGGCAGGCAGAGTCAGGCTTATAAAGTCTCCCATTCAAACAAACATATTGAAATTAGGACTCAGACCAGCACAAGCAGCACCAAGGACTTTGTGATGCAGACAAATGTTTTGTGATTCACAAATTCACTGATTTCTTTAACTTTTCTGTGGCCATCTTTTTGCCAAGGTTACACTAAGGTTTCATCCCCTATTGTTTCTGTTACGTTTTTTATTCCCCTCAAATTCATACTGCAGCCTATAGCGTAAGTCGAAAACTCTTGACATTTTCAGGTGTGGTTACCAATAACACCCATTACCCATAAATCCACATTTATGGTACTGCACCCAAAGGTGGCGCTATTGTAAATAATCATGAATTAGGCTTATTTTTCCTCACCAGACTGACCTGGACTCAAAATTCTTTCATAATATTAATCTCTAAAATCAGATGCATCTTTTTCACCCTAGTCTTCTGCCCTAATTTTTTTTAATTTTCCCACAATTTCATAGAAAAGCCAAACGTCCACAGTCTCAACCCATTTAGCCTATATGACCATTTTGTTATTGTATAACTACCTTAAGGCTATCATTAGGTGGCTACCATTAACAGTGCACATTTTCGGATCTATACACATTTAAGAAAGCCCTTAATTCTCTTGTGAAATGTGTGCTTGGAGTTTTCTTGACGTGTGCTTATCAACCGACATTTTCACCTTGTGAATGAGGCTTCATGCAGTTCAGGAATGTCAGTGGCTGAACGGGATAATGCTGTGTACTGGTGATTCTTAGGTTGAGAGTTTGAATCCTTATTAGACAATGCTGAACATGACATTCGGCCATTGCTCTGCAGCCCAGTCACCTGAAAGCCGTGGCAAAGTATGGCATTAAGAGGAACATCAACATCTTTCCTTCATAATTATATGTCATATTTAGATATCTTCCATTAGTGTGTTCTTGACCTTTCATTTTGCTCAGACCCCGTTCATCCCCGCTTGCGGTTATACTTATATTTGTAATTATTAGATTGCCATGAACATGGTCAGAGGGACAAAAAGGAACGATTGCGTTTTGCATCTTCCTTTGAATGAACAGGGACGGCTGGAAGTGGTTTCCAGTGAATATGCCGTGGCATGATAGCACAGAGCGGGGGCAGCCCATCTCACTGAGGGTAACTATGCCATGGCGTGATAGCACAGAGCGGGGGCAGCCCATCTCACTGAGGGTAACCGACACCATGGGGGCGTCCCGCCACACCAGTCATTACAACAGTCACTGTGATGACGCCTAACCAACATTAATACCACAGGCCATGAGGGTAGCGTCACCTCCCCCAAAACAAGCCTCCGCCGACCGAGCTCCCTCTTCCAGAGTGATAGGAGTACCGGCTCCGATACTTGGATTGGAAGCCTATTTTTAACTAATAGACCCTTTTCTCAGAGGCATCGTCGTAGAAAACACACACACACACACACACACATCAATGTAAATATCAGATTCATTATGTTGCGTCAGCCAAGAACCCACACGGGTGTCCCCCATAATAACACTCATTATGGACTGCTGCTTCTATGTTCCAGGGTACATGGTCCTCACTGGTCCAGTCTCCCCGTGGTGCGGCACATAAAGGGGGCCGTGATTAGTGTTACGAGCTGCACCGGTGTGTATCATACCAAGATGAAAAAGGGTCTATTGACCTTATTATTGAATTGTATTTATTAGACTGAAATCTATTGGATATAAGGCCCCTGTAAAATAATTAAGAAAGTGGCTATCAGAGTATTGGTTCACTGTTTAATGTGGTCAGGACGTGGGCAGGTTCCACATGTTACAATATCCAAGACCTGACTTCATATGGTGAGCCTCAGTGGAACAGCAGGCAGTGTGGCTGTGGAACTGTTAAGTACCCTTAAACTACTGGGACCATAAGTTAAGTACCCTTAAACTACTGGAACTTCATAAGCTCTCCTCCAGCTTGAAAAGTGCTCAGAACCTGGTCCTCACATTTGGATGTCTAACAGTTAAAGTAAAAGTAACTGACAGTTACTCTTTTTAAAAACATATATATTTTTTGTGCCAACAGACAGGACAGAACATCAAAACAAACAGGACAGTACGAGACGCCGCCGACCAATACTGTGACCGGAACCTTCAGCGGGACACTGAGGGAGGATGGCGCAGGAATGAAGTGAAGGATTAAGTCTACCTTATTCCTTTAAACACAAAAGGTGTCCATCTTATTCCTTGAAACACAAAACCTCCTACCTTCTTATCTGCCGCTTCCGCTCCCCTGCAGGCAGGCCACAGGGAGTTAAGTTAACGGGTGTTTAACGGCCTGGCCAGCAGGGCCAGCTGGTAAAAGGCATATTGGGAGTCGAGTAGCCAAACAAAGCCAGCCAGCTAGGCTAGCAGCTAGCGGCTAGGGGCTAGCAGCTTACTTGGGGTTTGAACAGAGTTGGGGGGGGTTGGGGGACCACCCAGGGCTGTGTTGTCTGGTGTTTCAACAAGGTGGGGGGGGGGGGGGTCTGGATCACTGCCAGGTCCGCCCCTAGCCCCCCACCAGGGGGTTGCCGTGGTGATTCCCCTTGTAGGAGGAGCACCTGATCTTCATGGCATTGGGTCTAGACGTGTCCCTTTGGTTTGGGTCTCCCCCCCCCCCACATGACTGGTGACTCATGATGACTGACTGTGTGTATTGTGCCATAGACCATGATTTGCATTACACACAATGGCACACCATGACAGCAGTGGTGTTTACATAAGTTAAGCGGAGTCCTCATCATCGCCCTCTTTCGGTCTTGGAGGCCTGCTTCATGTCGTGTCAGGGTGTGTCATGTGGTTGTTTTGTTGGAGCCTTTCAATAGCGCAGAGCGGGCTGTTTGCTGTGACATCAGACCGGTGTTTAGCCTAAACGCTGGAAGTGACGCCAAGGGGAGACGGAGGCCGTCACTGGGGGAGGTCGTACTAGTCTGCGCCCGCGTCAGATCACGGATGATGGGCTGTCCTCATTGAAGGATCATAGACGTAGATGACACATATGTGTGTGTGTGTGTGTGTGTGTGTGTGTGTGTGTGTGTGTTTACACGAAACAATTCCTTCTGAATGTGGATCAAACTGTTGAAAGCACTTAACCAAAGGACCGGCTCAGTCCACTGTAGGCCCTTCACTGTAGGGGTTCCAGCGCTCATCATCGGTCAGTCAGGAACCCCCTCATTGTCATGTTCATGAAATGCAACCGGCAAGATGATATCCCATCTCCATGGCAACAGCAGACGGCCCCAGTGTGAGCTGGGACCGTCCGCCCCAGCTCACACTGGAGGTCGGAACGAGAAGAAGCCATCACTCAACACTGAGACTCAGCAGAAAGTGCCCTGTTGTGTACTAATCTCTCTCTCTCTCTCCCTCTCTCTCTAGATCTCCCTCTCCCTCTCTCCCTCTCTCCCTCTCTCTCTCTCTCTCTCTCTCTCCCTCTCTCCCTCTCTCTCTAGATCTCCCTCTCCCTCTCTCTCTCTCTCTCTCTCTCTCTCTCTCTCTCTCTCCCTCTCTCCCTCTCTCCCTCTCTCCCTCTCTCCCTCTCTCTCTCCCTCTCTCCCTCTCTCCCTCTCTCTCTAGATCTCCATCTCCCTCTCTCCCTCTCTCCCTCTCTCTCTCTCTCTCCCTCTCTCCCTCTCTCTCTCTCTCTCTCTCTCTCTCTCTCTCTCTCTCTCTCTCTCTCTCTCTCTCTCTCTCTCATCTATTTAAACTGTAACTCTCTTTCTCTATCCCTGTAATTACTACTCTCTCTCTCTCTTCATCTCTCCCTCTGACTCTATCCCTCTCTCTTTCTCTCTCTCCCATGTGATCACAGTCCTTTCTGTCTCATTCTCCCCCCCTCCCTCCCTCTCTCTCCCCTATTGCACATATGATTCCTCTGTCCACTCAGCTCTCTTGCCCCTAAGACCCCTGAACACAAACATGCAGCTTTTGTTTACCCCAGCAGGACAACAGTGAAGCCCCAGACAGGACGTGACGTCAGTACCTCCTCCAGCTGACAGGCCTTGATGATGGAGGTGTATCGGAGCTCGTCATAGGTCAGGCCAAACAAGATGTTGTCACGGATGGTTCCGGGCATGATCCAGGATGTCTGGGGGCAGAAGGAGATCCGCCCGCTGTGTCGGATCTTCCCTTCCGACGGAACCAGCTCTCCCAGGATCATCATGAGCAGAGAGCTCTGGAACCAGAGCCAGGGGCAAGTCAGTCCAAGAAATGTCCACGCACACACACTCTGACGCACACACACATAGACACGCACACGCATGTACGGGCACATGCAGGCGCACATGCACACATACGAACACAATCACCCACACATATATGCAAATACACATAGACGTACATACACAAAGTACACCTCTCCTCCCAAAGTACACCTCTTCTGCCCGTCATTTTCGCATCAGATCAGGTATTTTGCTATTAAGGGCTGATTATGGTTCCAAGTTCACGCAACGCAATGACCACGCAGACGCTTTGACGCAGTCTTGAACGTTTATGGTTCTGCTGGTTTAGAAAGTGGACCAATCACAGCCCTCGCTGCGGTGTCGCCTCAACGGAATGTTAACATTTTCGGGAGGCGCATGTCCGGCCCTTGTGGTGGATGCAAGGAGGGTCCACGAGGGCCTAAGGGGTCCTTGACCCCCTTGCGTTGGGGGAACGTGGGACCATAATCAGCCCTTCAGTCTTGGGGAGGTTGTGCTGCAGGACCCACCTTCCCTGATCCAGTAGAGCCGGCCACCGCCAGCATCTTGCCCTTCTCCAGGTACAGGCTGATGTTCTTCAGCACCGGCGTGACGTACAGGTTGGTGAAGAAGAGACCCGCGTCCCCGTTGGGGGGCCCGCTGGCCTTGTTCTCCTGCTTGATCTTCTCAAACAGTTCCCCGATGCCCTGTTGAAGGAGGAGAGGAAGAGGAGAGGAAGAGGAGGAGGAGGAGGAGAGGAAGAGGAGGAGAGGAGGAGAGGAAGAGGAGGAGAGGAGGAGAGGAAGAGGAGGAGAGGAAGAGGAGGAGGAGAGGAAGAGGAGGAGAGGAGGAGGAGGAGAGGAGGAGGAGAGGAGGAGAGGAAGAGGAGGAGGAGAGGAAGAGGAGGAGAGGAAGAGGAGGAGAGGAGGAGGAGGAGAGGAGGAGGAGAGGAAGAGGAGGAGAGGAGGAGGAGAGGAATAGGAGAGAAAGAGGAGGAGAGGAGGAGAGGAAGAGGAGGAGAGGAAGAGGAGGCGGAGAGGAAGAGAAGAGGAGGAGAGGAGGAGGAGAGGAAGAGGAGGAGAGGAGGAGGAGAGGAAGAGGAGGAGAGGAGGAGGAGAGGAATAGGAGAGGAAGAGGAGGAGAGGAGGAGAGGAAGAGGAGGAGAGGAAGAGGAGGCGGAGAGGAAGAGGAGGAGAGGAGGAGAGGAATAGGAGGAGAGGAGGAGAGGAAGAGGAGAGGAATAGGAGGAGAGGAGGAGAGGAAGAGGAGGAGAGGAGAGGAGGAGAGGAGGAGGAGAGGAAGAGGAGGAGAGGAGGAGAGGAAGAGGAGAGGAGGAGAAAGGAGGAGTTAGTACCACTAGAGCACATAATGAAATGCAATCAGGTGAACTTTTTATCAAACATTTTAAAAGTATTCAAAGTCTGTCAACTTGTTTCATGCATCTTTCGATTCTGTTATATTGTGCACAAAACAACATGCCTTTAAAAAAGAAAAATACATTCCGTAAATTCATACAGAATACATCAAAGTAAACTTCTCAGATTTACCTCACTAGGCTAAGATTCAGTGTGTGTTTGTGGGTTTACTTTGTGTTTGTTTGTGAGGGGTGAATAATGGGATTCATCCCACTTTAAATACCTAGATGCTGCATTGCGTAACACAGCCCATTCCCGTTGCCCTTCTGAGGCCCTAAAGAGGCTTCCCAAAGGCTTCCCAGTGTTGTCCATTCAATCTGTCACCACAATCCTATACATCATGGGTTGACACGTCTATCCACTGGAGAAAAGAGGAAGCTGTCATGACGAGCTGGTTTAATTATTGACTTCTACAGTCTTTTTTATGGGTCAGTGGGGTTGCTGTGGTTCGTCTACGAGTCGACCCGTGTAATTCACATTCAAATGAGCTGACGTACTGTCAACAGTAAAGAAAGGAGACCCCCTGACCCACTCTAAGAACGATATGCTGCCAGGAAGAGCAGTGTACAAGGAGGGCATCCAGGAATAAGCAGGTGTTCAGGATTCCCGATCTAAAAAGCAGATGAAGAAGTTTCCCAGCAAAGCGAAAGCATAATGATGCAAGCTCCTTTTTCTCACGGTATCGGGAGGTCAATAAATCACACCTGTGTGCACTGGTAGGTTTATGGGCACAATGTCGAACTACAATGAGTTGGCTCTCCACAGGTGATAGCCACAAATCAATCCATTATCTGGGGAAGCATGATGGGAATAGAAGTCCCCTGGTTCTTTAATCTGTTTGCCTGTTATATTGACCACTATGTGGTGACTGTGTCTCGGTTAGCGAGGAACCTGGGTGTGACAGGGGACGACCAGCTCTCAACCTCATTTCATGTTCTACAACGTCAGGAGGATACTTCCGTTCCTAACCCACAAGGCCACGCAGATCTCTGTCTCTTCCCCTCACGGCTAGACTTCACCTATACTGGTTCTGTCCAGATCAATTTCTCCCGAAGCAACCAACGGTTAGCCTGGAAGTCCAGACCCACATTTAGAAAGCTGTAGGGTCTGGCAACGAGCAATGAAAATGGCCGAACTTGAGGGGCGGATCAAGCATGCATTTGAAAATATCACTGCACGCAATTAGATAACCCTACGACCAATCAGAAGAATAGAAGGGGTGACGTATCCAGACTAGCGGAGCTAACCAATAGATAAGACTGTTGAAACAGTTACGCCTTCGGCCCACCTATATCAGATAAACCGATGTGATTGGTTAATGTTCTGGGCCAGGGGAATCGGGGAGTGAGTATTTTGCTCGTTCCCAGAGTGACTCGCTGAGCAAATTCAAATTGGGCTCTCGCGAGAACTCTGGATTTCCAGGCTAACCAACGATATGGTTAACGTAGTGATGAGTGAAGTTATTTACACACACAAACACACCTCGTCCCAGGATGCAGAGACGTTGTCGAGCTCCAGCTCTGTAGTGGTCAGGTTGTACTCCAGTGCCCGGTGTTCCTCCTTTAGCAGGAAGTCCTGGAAGGGAGATACACACACCACTATGAAGATGCTGCTGAACATAGAAACACACAGGTCAGACACACACAGTGCCACACACACAGATCCTGGTGCAGAAAAACTCAGAAAAAAGGGTTAGGGTTAGACTAATGCACACACCTTAGCATAGACACTCACGTCACACACACCTCAAAAAAAGCACACACACTTCACACACGTCAGGTACACACAGGTCAGTGTGTGTGTTTGTGTGTGTATGTGCCAGTGCATGTGTGTGTGTGTGTTAGAGTTGCCGCGGTGTGGACATTTTCACACCGAGTAATACGATCGTGTCAACACCGGTATTACCGGTATAAACGGTATTAACTTTGAAACTATAGGTCAACCGCCATCTTCTCCGTCAACTCCTCTCACACTCGGTGACAGCGGCTGGCAGCGCGCCAATTCTCGGCGTCTTATAACGTTCTATATATAATAGGATAATATAATTTTATATATCATAATATCATGGCCAAAAGCCCTGTGCGCCTCCGGATGGCCGTAGCGCGGGGAGCTCACGTAGGGATTGGGCTTCGCGGGGTTTGTTTACTGGCGTTGCTATGGTTACCGGTCTTGTAAGGAAGCACGTCAATTCTCGGCGTGACAATTCTCCCTCACAGAGCAGAACTGTGGCCTATTCTACACATTTTAATTTTTTTTTTGTGTGTGTGTGCCAGTGCATGTGTGTGTGTGCCAGTGCATGTGTGTGTGTGTCAGTGCGTGTGTGTGTGTGCGTGTGTGTGTGTGTGTGTGTGTGTCAGGGTGAATTGTGTCACTTCACCTGCCACTGTGTCGGGTAATACTTTCCAGTCCGGTCCGATCAAATTTGCATATTTAATACATTCGTCATACGGCGCTGCACAGTTCCATAACCGTAACTGTCAACATCCGGCCCCCTTCTTCTTCTACACCTCTTTTGCTGAACTGCGACTGTCAACATCCGGGATAATATACCAGTAACAGGGCTCTCAAGTCTCACGCATTCGGCGTGAGACACGCGCAATTCAACCCATGCACACGCTCACACGCCACACTCAACAGTGGGAGGGTAGGAATCAAATGGGTTTCCCGTACGTCGGGTAACCAGACATCCTATTTTGCCCGGACATGCACTCTTTTTGAGACACTTGTGTGGCGAAAAATGTGTGGCGGAATTTCAAAATCGTCCGGGATTTTATTAAAGCCTCATACATGTTCACATTGAATTTGCGTTGTGTTTCTCTGGGTCGTTCACAAACTAGTTAGGCTACGCCCTCCCCTACTCAGTTCTGTTTGCGTTACATTGGTGGAAGTGAGTAGGGGGAGTGGTTAAGTAGGGTTATGCTCGCCTCTTCTTCTTATTTAATTTTCTTCTGGATTTCTGTAGCAAAAGCAGCGCCCCTTATGGGCCTGGCATGTGTACTACAGCGTT
>NC_079420.1:441738-449238 GCF_026213295.1 Gadus chalcogrammus
GAGTAGTATATATTTCCAACCTCTTGCATTACGGTAAACAACAACATGAAGGAATCCTCCGGGCAAGCAATATATCACTGGTGAAACCCAGGTTACAGCAATATATCACTGGTGAAACCCAGGTTACAGCAATATATCACTGGTGAAACCCAGGTTACAGCAATATATCACTGGTGAAACCCAGGTTACAGCAATATATCACTGGTGAAACACAGGTTACAGCAATATATCACTGGTGAAACACAGGTTACAGCAATATATCACTGGTGAAACACAGGTTACAGCAATATATCACTGGTGAAACACAGGTTACAGCAATATATCACTGGTGAAACACAGGTTACAGCAATAGATTTATTGCAGGAATCGTGTCAGATAGCAAATGTAGGATATAACCTCACACTGGTAACATCAATGGCAATTGTATCGAATGTTTGATGATCTTTTGATCAACTTTACAGACACACTCAAACACGCAAAACAGCCGTTTAGGCCTGGTGGTAACCTATACGGTACTTCAAATTCAGCAAGCTCACGTTGTCCTGGGGATAATTGCCTCAAAGCAGTTGACACAGTGTTTCCAAATTCAACACTTGAAGACCTACGGCCGACCATCAAGACTCAGCCCACCTGGGGCGGGCAAACCCATTCAGCTCACACACACACACACACACACACACACACACACACACACACACACACACACAAATGTGTGTGTGTGTGTTGTGTGTACTGGCATGCATGAGAGCTCTCTGTTTGCATCTCGTCTTATTGAATTATTTATATTATTATAATATTCTTAGGTTGGTTAGGGCATCAGCTCAACACTGACCCCTCAACACACAACAGTTTAACCTCCACAGCATTTTTACAGTCATTAAAAACTGCTGCTGGGGTTCTGCAACCAGGGTGGAAGCCTCTCTAAGGACAGTGGAGGCACACCAGGTACCAATAGATAGACACCAGAGGACCAATCAGCTGACAGACATCAGGTAGGGGACACCAGAGGACCAATCAGCTGACAGACATCAGGTAGGGGACACCAGAGGACCAATCAGCTGACAGACATCAGGTAGGGGACACCAGAGGACCAATCAGCTGACAGACATCAGGTAGGGGATACCAGAGGACCAATCAGCTGACAGACATCAGGTAGGGGACACCAGAGGACCAATCAGCTGACAGACATCAGGTTGGGGACACCAGAGGACCAATCAGCTGACAGACATCAGGTAGGGGAACCATGATTTCTTTCAGATGTTGAACTGGTTTCATGGACCACACTCGAACTGGAGGGATTTAGTGGCTGAGCTATAGCAGGTAAGAGGCCCCGACTGATCAGGTAAAAGATACCACCTAAGAGACACTAGGTAACCAGGTAGGACTGGCTACAGGTAGGGATTGAACTATATGGATTTTCTTACGGCCGATACCGATACCGATTCTTTTCTATCAGCCTAAGCGATGACCGATAAGGGCTGCCGATTTTCCTGAGCCGATATTTGGAGCCGATACTGCTTTTGCTCCATCAATTTACATCGTAAAAATGACACAAAGATGATAACAAATGTTACAAGTCTCAATTTAAAAAAGGGACATTCATTGAACTATCTGTAAATCATGGCAAAAAAAAAAAAGGCTGATGCCATACACGTAAAAAACGCACATTTGGGCCGATATATCGGTCGATCACTAGTTACAGGTGGATGTCACCGGGTGACTGACACATTGTCTCACCTCGTCCAGCTTGTTGAGATGAGCTGACATCAGACTAACCAGCTGGCCTGTGCTGATCTTATCCAGGACGCGACTGGACAGCTTCAGAGTCTGCAAGGGACCAGAGATCAGGTTATAGACGCTGACGGAGTAGTACCCCGGTATAGGAATGGAAACCCTGACTGTATGTACGGGCAGTGAGCCGCCCCACGCCGCTCACAACCAGGTGCCAGGTGCCCCGACAAGCCGCACACGTGTGAAAAGTAGTGCCATGGCTCCATGGTTGCAATGGCAACCATAGTTCCATGGTTGCCATGGCTGTTAGCAAACTTAGTTACAGTTTTTTCGATCTAATATCATGTATAGATAAATATGTTTTTTTCTTTTGCGCTATTCTTCTTTAAAAAAAAAATTATATGCCAGCAATGATAGAAAAAAAGAGGGTAGCTGTTGGCTGTTAGCCGTTAGCTGCTAGCCACGAGCCACGAGCGACTAGTCGTCATTTCAGAGTATAGAGCGATTAATAGTGGCTAGAGGCTCGTGGCTAGCAGCTAACGGCTAACGTGTTTACTAGCTTTGACTTATATATTCCTATTTTTATCTATTATTGTGAATAGTGATGTCTTTGATGTGTGGGTTTTTTTGTGTGTTTTTTATGCCACTGTCAAAGACAAATTTCGATTTTTTTATGTAAAGTTTGATGGACATTAAAGAAGTCTAAAGGGCTGGTTATGGTCCCACATTCAAGCAACCCAAAGGGGGTCACGGACCCCTAACGTCCTCGCGGACCCTCCTTGCGCCCCCCCCAAGGGCCTGACGTGCGCCTCACAAAAATTGTAACCTTCCATCAAGGAGACACAGCAGCGAGGGCTGTGATTGGTCCGCTCACTAAAACCTGAGGCAGAACCATAAAGGTTCAGGACTGCGTCGAAGCGTCTGCGTGGTCGTTGCGTTGCGTGACGTGGTGGGACCATAATCAGCCCTTTAGTGCCCGTCTCAGTGTCAGTCACCTTCTTATATATGAGGCTGAAGAGGGCAATGCGGATCTGCATGCCCAGGTGGTGCAGGCCGAAGATGGCGGGCTGCAGCAGGAGGAAGCGCGCCGTGAAGAGCAGGCAGAGGCCCAGCGCCAGGAAGTACCCCTGGGAGCGCTCCGGGGCGTGGAAGGGGTCAAAGGAGGCGATGATCCGGCCCAGGAGCTGCGGCTGCACCGTCTTGGAAGCCTCCTGGGGGCCATCAGAGGAGGTAGCAGGGGGGGTTTGTGGTGGTGAGTTTACATCTCTGTGTCTGTGTGTGTGTGTGTGTGTGTGTGTGTGTGTGTGTGTGTGTGTGTGTGTGTGTGTGTGTGTGTGTGTGTGTGTGTGTGTGTGTGTGTGTGTGTGTGTGTGTGTGTGTGTGTGTGTGGTAGTCTAAATGGAATGTATTTACCGTAGTTGCATTCCCATTGAATTGTGTGCTTACCCTACAATCATTGTGTGATTGCCTTACAGACACACCCACAAACAAACACAAAGACACACGCACACACACACACACACACACACACACACACACACACACACACACACACACACACACACACACACACACACAGGACCCTTCAGCATAGGTGGATCAAAGCAGAAGACCTGCTCTTACTCGAGCGGGGACCCCGCGCGTTAGAGAGTGTGTGTGTGTGTGTGTGTGTGTGTGTGTGTGTGTGTGTGTGTGTGTGTGTGTGTGTGTGTGTGTGTGTGTGTGTGTGTGTGTGTGTGTGTGCGCGTAGTAGATAGTAGGGAATGCAAGCCTGACGCATGCTAATCACTGAGGAGTTCAACAGTGATAATGAATATCGTTCATTAAAGAAAGTGAAGTATAGGCAAATTAGAGAGAGCTGACGAGGGATAGGGGATAGAGAATGAGAATGAGACGTTACAGACTAACTGTTTGATGTCATGTGGACAGATGACCTCATGCCCAATTCCCTGTTTCACATTATGATCCAGCTAGATAAGGCAGTTAGTCTGTAAACAAATTAAACCACGTAACATGCCCCATATGTAGCGTGAGCAGAGATAGGTTCTAAATCAATGTCCTACTGAAGTTGGCCAGTGAGTGATCTTATATCATTTAAAAGTATGCACATATATTACAGCATTATTGAAGGCAGATTTTTTCCTTCAGTGACCCAAAGTTTTATTACATTGAACAGTTATTGGACACTTATTAGGGTGTAAAAGTGTATTTTTGCTTGAGGTCCTATTCTACATTTTTCTAGATTTAGATTATTACAAGGTTCATATTTAGTGACATTTTAGTACCACCACTTTCTTCATCTAAATCTATTTACTAAATTAGACCTACTACTTTTAATTTCTTAATAACATTAAACCATTTACTCTGGCGTTACTAACCTTACATTATCTAATTTACCTTTAAATTACTTCCCCAATTTATTTTTACATGGACTTAAATCATAATTTCACAAATCATGTCTCATATGTATCCGAATATATATCCCTATACATCAATAAAGACCAACTAAAATACAGAAAAGAAACACCTTGAATATTAAAGAACATTGAAAAGTCTAAATGTGATTATGTCAAGAATTAATCAAAGATGTATTTATTTCCAGCCCTGCTGAATGTCCCCCTTACAATCCAGAGACCAGCTCCCTGATGTTTTACGGTTCTCTGGACAGTGCTAACGGGCATTCCTGTTGCTGTGGCAACCCCCCCCGCTGTACTGTACCTGCGTATCGGCTAGGCTACCGTGGGGCAGTTAGCAGTGCCCTGCTGCTACATGCTAACAGATCAGAACTGCTTTATGTTCCTCATGGACTTTCTGGGCAAAATATATATTTAAATTTTTGGTATTAGCAGTTAATTTAAACATTTACGCCGGGTGTGAAACAGCTAGTCTTTTGCAGGACCACCCCTTGACCAAGGGCAACATTGACTATACACACCACTTCACATGAAGTGCTACGTGAACCGTTGGCACCAGGACCTCCTCTAGGTTGATACTCACCCCGAGGTAGAGGAGGATGCCGTAGAAGATGAAGGGGCCGATGAAGCATCGCGCCAATGCCCGCATCATCCTGGGCTTGCTCTTGGCCGTCGCCACCTCTCGGTCCCATTCTCTGCACACAAACACACAGAGGGGCGAGGCTTCATCGTGAGCTGGTCCCACGCAGACACTTCGTGAGCTGGTACCACGCTGGTCCCACGCAGACACTTCGTGAGCTGGTCCCACGCAGACACTTCGTGAGCTGGTCCCACGCTGGTCCCACGCAGACACTTCGTGAGCTGGTACCACGCTGGTCCCACGCAGACACTTCGTGAGCTGGTACCACGCTGGTCCCACGCAGACACTTCGTGAGCTGGTACCACGCTGGTACCACGCAGACACTTAGTGAGCTGGTACCACGCAGACACTTCGTGAGCTGGTACCACGCTGGTCCCACGCAGACACTTCGTGAGCTGGTCCCACGCAGACACTTCGTGAGCTGGTCCCACGCAGAGGACGTAAAGGGTCCGTAGCCCCCCTGCGTTGGGGGAACGGGGGACCATAACCAGCCCTTAGGGGTCCGTAGCCCCCCTGCGTTGGGGGAACGGGGGACCATAACCAGCCCTTAGGGGTCCGTAGCCCCCCTGCGTTGGGGGAACGGGGGACCATAACCAGCCCTTAGGGGTCCGTAGCCCCCCTGCGTTGGGGGAACCGGGGACCATAACCAGCCCTTAGGGGTCCGTAGCCCCCCTGCGTTGGGGGATCGGGGGACCATAACCAGCCCTTGACATTGATCTTCTTTAGCTGGTAAGGCTCATAGGGTCATTTGGATAGTTACCCTAAATACCAATTAATGAGAACCACCTGATCAGAATTCAGAATCCCTAAAGCTGGTGTTACGAGCCTGTGATTAGATTATGAATATGAGCACTCGTAACACCAGAATCCCTAAAGCTGGTGTTACGAGCCTGTGATTAGATTATGAATATGAGCACTAGGCTGGTCTCAGAGAGCTGGAACCAGGTCTGAGAGGGAAGAGGAAGGGTTAGGGTAACCCTAACCCTAACCCTAACCCTGAATGAGGAAGACCAAAGGCACTCAAACGCAAGGAAAGAGACACAATTGTGAAGCACTTAACAAATTAGATGACGAGGATAAGCAAAGAAAGATTGACTGACCCTAATTTCTTAGAAGTTAGAGAGAAATCAAAAATCCATAATCAAAAAAAAGATTAAAAATAGGCTAGGAACGGTCAACAGAAGAATCAGGAAGTGATCCATCCTGGTAACATTACAGCTCAGGGCCCAGTAAGGGTCTCAATGTCTGCCTGATCAAAATAAATAAAACACAGCATCGCTAATTTATCACCCTGGAGGTATTAAGGCCCTTTGAAAGGTCGACATTCAGCATCTATTCAGAGGGCTGTTGGCACTCAGCACTGGGACCTGTTTCCTGGCAGCAACAAACAAGGGCCCCCATAGCGGTAAGGGCATGGGGGCCCCCATAGCGGTAAGGGTATGGGGGCTGCCAGCTCCTGATCAGAGCAGAAACACAGGGGACATTGGCTAGTGGTGGGGGCTTATGGGTTCCCCTTTCTCCGCGGAACAGAAGAACAAAACACGAGTCAAAAGTGTGACATTTACTCTGTGTTAACGAACGGGGAGGGGAGCAAATACAAGAGAAGAGAGGAGACGGAGGAGAAGGCAAAGTCAGGAAGAGGATGAAAAAGAAATGGAGATATACAGTCAGACTTGGAATCAGAGAGGACAGGTGCATAAAGAGGGAGAGAAGAACCGACAGAGCGAGACAAAGAAGAAGGGAGAGAGGGCGAGAGAGAGCGAGAGAGAGAGAGAGACACAGAGAGACACAGAGAGAAAGAGAGAGAGAGAGAGAGAGAGAGAGAGAGAGAGAGAGAGAGAGAGAGAGAGAGAGAGAGAGAGAGAGAGAGAGAGAGAGAGAGAGAGAGACACAGAGAGACACAGAGAGACACAGAGAGACACAGAACAGAGAGAGAGAGAGAGAGAGAGACACAGAGAGACACAGAGAGACACAGAACAGAGAGAGAGAGAGAGAGAGAGAGAGAGAGAGAGAGAGAGAGAGAGAGAGAGAGAGAGAGAGAGACACAGAGAGACACAGAGAGAGAGAGAGAGAGAGAGAGAGAGAGACACAGAGAGACACAGAGAGAGAGAGAGAGAGAGAGAGAGAGAGAGAGAGAGAGAGAGAACTTGAGTGTGAGGGGGCCTAACCTTGTCCAGCATTTGTATCCCCAGGTGTTTGTTTGGCACACACAGTAGGAGTTTATGTCTGGCTTTGTCCAAATGCCATCCCATATTATCAGTTAGAATGAGTCAGCTACACCCCACCTGTGTTCCTCTTATGCAACAATCCTACAAAAAGTTTCCTTGTCCAGATACATCCCAATGGCAGAAGGCTAATTAATTGAATTAGATAAAGGTCTGCAACATTCTTATTCAAATAGTTGGATTCCATTGGTTCTATTATTTGTAATTAGCCAACATATCTTAACCAAGGCTTTTGAATTTGTAATGGTTAGAAGTAGTAGATTTATTTGTGTAATTACTAAACAACTCCACTCACCATGTTTATGACCCAGTACTCTTGGATACTTCTCCTATGGTTAAAGCCGGTTACAGTTAACTAATTCAAAGGAGTCATAGCTGACTTATTGTTGTTCTTTCTGTCCATTTATATGTTTATATAATTGCATTATATAGTAATGTAAACTGCTGCCTATATAGTATCATCCATGATGAGGACACTTAGTCACTTAGT
>NC_079420.1:454238-506738 GCF_026213295.1 Gadus chalcogrammus
AGTGGGTGAACCGTTCCTTCACCAAGTTGTCACGGAAACCCACCAAACTGCAACTACTAAACTACAAAAAAAAATTAACAAAACAAAATGTATTAAAATATACTTCAAACATCAGTCCCTGGTTAAAGAATTTGGCCGGTTTTCTCAGACCAAAAGTTTATCGGGATATAAAAACAATTGTCGGGGAAATTGGGGAGTTGGCGAGCCATTGACATGCATTGTATTCCAAAGGTCGATTTCTCTAATAGTTCCCACTAATGATCCACAAGCCTCAACTCTGTGTTTACCCGCATCAGCTCATGCTTGAGATGCTTATAACAAATTTAGAATATGATGGAGGCCAATGGCTCATCAATAACCTGTTGAGCAAAAATCATTGTTGTTTTATATCTCAACATAAATAACGTCAACAATTAGCCTTTGGTCTAAGCTGACAACCTAAATCCTTTCATACATAGTCACTGATAACTGGAATGATGAAGTTACTTATTTCGGTCAGCTATTATAATGGGAAGATGCACTATGTTGATGTGCGCGTGCACAGTGCCGATGTGCGCGTGCACAGTGCTGATGTTGGTCGGCAGATTGATTTTCGTGTGACACTGATTCCAGTAGTGCTCTCTCAGCTTGGGAAACAGAGGAATCTGTGAGCTGCTGTTTTTATTTGCTCTCACATATGCTTCTGGCCCCCCTCAGACAGCTTTCCAGACGACCTGACTCGGGTCGTGGTTATGACAACAATTTAGTTAACATGTAAGGCAGGTTTGATACAAAGATACGCCCTACGGGAGTGTCGTTAAGGCATCTTCATAAACAACCAAGATGGCTGCGGCTGATGTGTCACACGTGTTGGTGCTCTGATTGGTGGTCGGTCCATTTGTGTCCAGATTCCTTTGGTCTTGGTCCTTTGGCCTTGCGATGCCTGGCTAGGGCCTTGGTGCATTTCAACATAATTGTCTCATACGATGGTATAAAATAACTGAATCAATTATTTTTCATTATTGTAATTGCAAAAACAGTTCTCATCTGCAATTTAAAGCAGTCCCATCTGGGTATTATATTTCTACTTCAGCCACTAAGCAAGTCAAATAAATTTTCAACGAACTGGCTGCAAAGAAATTCACAAATACATTTGAACAAAAAGATGAATGCTCTGCAAAAGAAGAGCATACGGACACTGTTAACATTTCATGACATGTACAATTGTCTGGCAACTGTTAACTATTTCAAGGTGTACACTTGGCCCGAATAAATCCAATATTCAAGCAACAATTGTGTTCCTACACCGATTTACTGTTTGGAAAAGGTTGGGCAGTTGCCGGTTTTTAATGTGCGCTGTCCGAACGTAAGGCAGGTCCTCCAAGAGGCCACAGTTGAGCCAGTACGGCCTCCAACAGATACTCTCTTTGCTGTTGCCAGGTGTGGACGTGGAGACCAGACTGGCCTTTGATTGGACGCCCCTGATGTGTGCGGTCAACCTGGCCGACCACGCCATGGCCAAGCTGCTACTCAACAGAGGCGCCTCCGCCAACTTCAGCAAAGGTAGCTGCCCTCCCTGCCGTCTGTTTATGATGGACACGTGCAATCACTGAACTTATTGTACAGTGTCGTATTTAAAAAAAGAATAATTAGACATGCATTCATGAGAACATTTTGAAGAAAGGTGAGTGTGAGAATACTGTTCTTACCCAAACTGTTCGACGTGGAAATAAACAACATAATTCAATCTTTATGTTCGGAAGCCATTAAAAGTCCAAATCATTTTTACACCCCACCTGTTGTGTGATGTGTTTGTGCTTACTGTCGGCAAAATCAACAGCTACATATGTTTAAATGTTTGCCCAACACCAGGATCAACCACTAGCAGCTACAGTCCTTATACTGATGGGCATGTCTGTGTGTATGGTTGTAAATAACCACAGTGGTCTTGAGAGCCATAGCCTTATCCAACATGATTCATCCTATCATATGAATGATACTGATGTCTGTCTCAAAGGATAAGGACCACCTGGGGACCAACATCCGTAGTTCAGGGGTACTCGCTCAGTGAGCAACGATATAACCCTAAAAATACAATGACTCATTTGGTTTACCCAAGAAAAGCCTCCACTAGAAAGCATCACCATCCGATGGTCTACAATAGCCTACTCTGTGTTTGCAAGGCTGCATCGTTGACTAAGATGTTGACCTGTTGCAACTCCTTTAAAGTCGACCTGGATCCCACTGGTTAACCCGGGGTAAGGTAAAGCAACGCCCAGTAAGACCCCAGTATCACTGGAGCCTATAGTGCCCCCAGCATCACTGGAGCCTATAGTGCCCCCAGCATCACTGGAGCCTATAGTGCCCCCAGCATCACTGGAGCCTATAGTGCCCCCAGCGGCTGGCACTCCACGGGCGTGGGAGGGCGTGTAGAGGCCTGATCTCAGAGGTCTGTTGCTCATTGCGTCTGGATCTCCGTGGCGCAGCTCAAGGAATCCTCCCCTCACCTTCTCTTCATCTCCCCCGCAACACGCAGCGGCGCTGCATCTGCCCCTGGTTAGCACTGACGCCAAGAGGTGTGTGTGTGTGTGTGTGTGTGTGTGTGTGTGTGTGTGTGTGTGTGTGTGTGTGTGTGTGTGTGTGTGTGTGTGTGTGTGTGTGTGTGTGTGTGTGTGTGTGTGTGTGTGTGTGTGTGTGTGTGTGTGTGTGTGTGTGTCAAAAGTTCAGAAATCATGGCCTCAGTTGAAAAGTTGGGAAAATGCCTCTGAATTCTTACATCACCAGGACAGAAGATTGCCATTATGTAAATATATATTTTAGCTTGTAGCATTTGGTTACAGTTCGGTGTATCTAGTAAAATAACAAGTTGGGTAAAACATGGTTGAATGAGGCCTTCTGGTGATGTTCTACCAGGCAGGCCAAATGGTTTATTGGAAATAATAGCTGTGATTCATATAAGGCTAATGTCTAATGTCGTCAACTGGTTAAGTATTCTCCTTCTGCACATCCAAGCAACCAGCTTTGGTTCACAGAACGTGCACATGAAAAACCTTTGTGTTTGTGCGCATGTGTGTCGCAGGATTAGGTCATAGGCATGGCAAATCCGGAATTAAGGGGATAGCCATCTTCTATAGCTGTTATCAGACTGCGATTTAGCAGCCCTCACTAAACATTACAAACACTTCCTGATCCCGGATAAGACTTCCTCTCAACCATCCAACCCTTGTTGTTTTGGTTTATTTATTTACTTCCAACATGACGCAAGACTACACAATGTAATGGACTTGGTTTGTGTTAACCTGTCGTGTAGCCTCATTGATAATCGGAAGCCTGCAGAGGTTACGTTGAAAGAAAATGTTTTTGTGTTCTAAATATCTAGTTAAATAAACTTGCTTTCTCATCCAAATTATATCTCATCCAAATTATAACGTCGGAGCAAAGCAATCAGCGTTTCTTCTGTTTGCCTCTATGCTAAGGTAGAGTGAGTCATCAAGATGAGTTGGTGAGGCGTTCAAACAAGATGAACTTGGAGAACTTTCTTTTATAATTTCCATTTTTTAACATTGCCTTGGGGGATTCCGTTTATAGTTTAGATGTTAAAATTACTTTTAATCTATCTTTTTTAATAAACAAAACAAAATGTCGTTTAGTAGTGTACTACTGTCTTTAAGGTACCAAACTTAAAAAAAACTAGATCAGTAGTTCAAACTAAAAGTAAATCTAAATCCGTGGTGTTGATCTGGACCGCTGCTTACCCAGACGAGGGCCACACCATGTCAACAAGCAGCTTCTACTATAAGATACAAACTGTCCTCTCTCCAACGCCAAGCCGACCACACGCCTCCACCAGGCCTCTGTGAGCAGACGGAGCCCCTGGCCTGAGGACCCACCGCCCTGTCCTCCCTCCCCTAACCCCCCCTCTGACCTCTGACCTCTGACCCCCTGTTGGCAGGCCACTTCACGGTGCTGATGGCCGGCTGCACGGCTTCTGCCGGGGAGGACGCCGTCGCGCACTGCGTGGAGCTCCTGCTGTCGAGATCCGCTGACCCCAACACGGGCGACAGGTGAGGGACCCACCCCGACCCCCCCAGCCCTCGCTCTCCCCCCTCCTCCGGCCTGTTGGGGCTGGGGGGGGGAGGCGGGGGCTGTATCTGGGCGGCTGCTTCCCATTATGTTTGGTGGCCATGTGGGCGCACATCACAGCAGTACTTCCTGCGTGTATATTTGTGTGTGTGAGACTTGGAATGTCCTGTTATGGCGTGTGCGTGCACGCTGGTGTCAGACCAACCGACAGCAGTGGAAGCAGGCCGCAGACGGAGTGGCAGGCCTCGGTACCCCAGGAATAGGTGCTTGGATGCTGTCGGACACGTTGGCGTGTCCCAAACAGTTTGGGTATTGTGGGACCATTCGATGTTCTGTTGTTCGTACCAGTATAATTACAGGATTACATTTCTTTTGCTTTACTGCAAAAATGTGCAGTAATGTCAAACCATTGACTGCTGGCATCCATCAAAAGAACATTGCCAGTGGACGGTTGTTTGCGTCACGAAGGGACCGAACTCAAACACACTCACTGAGACCTCCGGAAATGGAAAATGTTGTCTGCAGACATAACATTTGGAGAATGGTAACGAGAGAGGGTGTGGGTGACGGAGACGGGGGACCAGGTGAGAATGGAGGGCAGAGGAGGAAGAAGAGGAGAAGCGAGTGGCGTGGCGGCTGGCTCTCGTTCAGCCGAAAAAAAAACCTTCCTCTTCCTCCTGCCTCTCTCCATCCCTACTTACGTCTGAATATCAAAGCATCAATTAGCAGCAGCTGTGGGTCCCTCCGCCTGACTGTAAACACACGTCGTCCGTGCTGCAGGCCAGTGTGAGCCAGATGTTCTGCTGGCCACATCGGTTCCCTCACTCCACCGTTCTCTTTGTTCACCTCACCCTCCACTTGGGCCACCTCCTGCTTTGAGGCTCTCCGTGTTGTCTGTGGAAGGCTTTGCCTGTTCCTAGCTGGGCTACATTGAGAACAGGGCCATTGGCTTTGTCCGTTACAACAACCTTGTCTTTGAAGAAGATTCTGAAATCGCACCATCACAGGCTTTACTAGCGTGAGGGCACAACGGCAGGGCCGCACGTCACCATGCGGTGTTTATTCTGGTGTGGTCCTTATCTACTGCTATGTTAGAGACACGGGCAAACGACCATTCCTGGAGACGGAAGAAGAAGAAGGAAGTGTTAAAGCTCTCACTGAGTTAATCACTAAACCATGCCTTGGATTCCTCGGAAATTGCATGACGCAGCATGATTGTAGATGCGTCAATTGCACTGTTGCTGACCTGTACCCTGATTAGTGTGTGTGAACAGTTCTCTGAATCTGACCAAACACACAGCCATTACATTTCTGGGAACTTGTCAGGTGAGGTTGATGAATTGGCCCACATCTTTCCCACCCTTGTGGCTGGCTGGTGGACTCCCACAGTACCTCGATCACAGGTGATAAATGACTCTGGTGATTTACTAAACGGAGTCAGCTCACTGACTCTGACTTCTCATAGCGGCCTTCAGCGAGAGAGATCATTGTACGTGGAGCCAGGTTTAAAGTGTAACTTTGTAGGTCTTAAGTCAACACAGCCAAACGATTCACAAAGACTGCCGATTCCCTGGAGCTGGTTTATCTCTGATAGAATGGCCAGGCTCTGAAACCCTTTACCTTTACTGGGGTCGATCGCCGCAATATTTGCTACAAGCTTCACTTGCATTCTATTCTTTCATGAATGATGGTTCCCATAGTTGCCCACGACATCGTCTCCTTGACTCGACCTCCACCCGGCCCCCAGTGACCTTACTGCTACTGCCAGTGTGCTCAAATGCCCCAAAGTCCTGTTGATTTTTTTGTGAATAGTAAGCCAAAGCGCCGGTATGGTTTATTAGTTTACGCTGTGTTATAAAGAATCTTTATCTAAGTTCAGTTATTTTAGTTTAATGCGTTGATACCTGAGTGTATTGCACAAACAAGTGTATTCAATAAATACATAAAAGTTTAACTGACCACTTACACCCCTGTCTGTTCGCGTGCTGTATCTTAAGTTGCCCTTTGCAAATTAAAGAGCGACTACTTTCTGTGTCTCAGCAACACGAGACTCTACAGGATCCTGTCATTCTCCTTTATTTAGTCACTTTTTCTATTCAAATTAAATGCCTTAAATAACTCCTTGTTGCCCTCTAGTGAACCTGTCATGTAATGTGCCAGACCATGAAACTAGATAGAAAGCAACCGCTGCAGACGATGGCCTTCCTTCACAGCTGACCACTACTGTTGGGTAGTAGGTGGGGTCCAGGGTGATGAATCTCTGTCTTAATGTTTGGCCTTGATGGTGAGGTAGGCCCAACCGTCTCTATTGCTCTGGTTATACACTTGCATCATTTACTGCGTCTATTGGTGATCTTTGATTTTCCATCTATATGTATATACTGGTCTTTTTATTGGTCCTCATGGTGCAGAAATATCAGTGTTTATCCCATGGTGCCAATATGGTGTTAAAGTATACCATAGATGTACAATCTTCTAAAATTCAGTAATTAGTTCAGCACATAACTAGATGCATGCTGACCCCAAGGGGCTCTTTATAGCCTTGCATCTATTATTTATATCGACATCTGCTTTACGTCGTTTTTGTCCTCATGGTTTTTTGTTCGTTCTCTCTGCTCGCTAGACATTTTTGACCCTTCTTCTAATGTTCTTTCTTATCCATTACGTTCTATTTCGATATGCAATGCTCTCCTCCTGCTGTCCTTTTGTGTCTTTTATTCATTTCAGCCTGTCCTTTCTAACATTATGTTAAAATAGTGTCATTTGTATTGAAAGGAGCTATGGAGATGACAGGACCAATATCTCTCTCTAGGTCTGAGATGTCATGTCTGATGCTTGCAGCCAGGGACGGCCTCAGCAAGGTCATCAACCTGCTGGTGTCACATGGAGCCCATGTCGACGCCCAGGACGTCAACGGTTACACTGTGGGGACACACACACACACACACACACACACACACACACACACACACACACACACACACACACACACACACACACACACACACACACACACACACACACACACACACACACACACACACACACACACACACACACACACACACACACACACACACACACACACACACACACACACACACACACTAAATCGCTTGCGATGCTATAGTACTCCCATCACAGTAGTACTAGAGAGCGTTGCTTGTGCAGTTATTTCTTAGTCGTTTTCTATTTGTTTACCTTCACGTCATCAGTGATTGGATGAGAATGACATGCAGGGTTTCCTCCTCCCCTGTGCGGTCTCCTCAGGCCCTGGCCCTGGCTACGCAGTACGGACGAGTCGAGGGGGCGCTGAAGCTGCTCCAGCTGGGAGCAGACAAGACCATCCGGACTAACGACGGCGAGAGCCCTGCTGACATCGCTGTGGCCTACAAACACACACGGGTACCTGACCCACACACTGCCCTACCACCTGACCCACACACTGCCCTACCACCTGAACCACACACTGCCCTACCACCTGGACCACACACTGCCCTACCACCTGAACCACACACTGCCCTACCACCTGACCCACACACTGCCCTACCACACACTGCCCTACCACCTGACCCACACAGGGGTACCTGACACACACACTGCCCTACCACCTGACCCACACACTGCCCTCCCACCTGAACCACACACTGCCCTACCACCTGAACCACACACTGCCCTACCACCTGGACCACACACTGCCCTACCACACACTGCCCTACCACACACTGCCCTACCACACACTGCCCTACCACACACTGCCCTACCACCTGGACCACACACTGCCCTACCACACACTGCCCTACCACACACTGCCCTACCACACACTGCCCTACCACACACTGCCCTACCACACACTGCCCTACCACCTGGACCACACACTGCCCTACCACACACTGCCCTACCACACACTGCCCTACCACACACTGCCCTACCACCTGACCCACACACTGCCCTACCACCTGACCCACACACTGCCCTACCACCTGACCCACACACTGCCCTACCACCTGACCCACACACTGCCCTACCACCTGAACCACACACTGCCCTACCACCTGACCCACACACTGCCCTACCACACACTGCCCTACCACCTGAACCACACACTGCCCTACCACCTGACCCACACACTGCCCTACCACACACTGCCCTACCACCTGACCCACACACTGCCCTACCACCTGAACCACACACTGCCCTACCACCTGAACCACACACTACCCTACCACCTGAACCACACACTGCCCTACCACCTGAACCACACACTGCCCTACCACCTGACCCACACACTGCCCTACCACCTGACCCACACACTGCCCTACCACCTGAACCACACACTGCCCTACCACCTGACCCACACACTGCCCTACCACCTGAACCACACACTGCCCTACCACCTGAACCACACACTACCCTACCACCTGAACCACACACTGCCCTACCACCTGACCCACACACTACCCTACCACCTGAACCACACACTGCCCTACCACCTGACCCACACACTACCCTACCACCTGAACCACACACTGCCCTACCACCTGACCCACACACTACCCTACCACCTGAACCACACACTGCCCTACCACCTGACCCACACACTACCCTACCACCTGAACCACACACTGCCCTACCACCTGACCCACACACTACCCTACCACCTGAACCACACACTGCCCTACCACCTGAACCACACACTGCCCTACCACCTGACCCACACACTGCCCTACCACCTGAACCACACACTGCCCTACCACCTGAACCACACACTGCCCTACCACCTGAACCACACACTGCCCTACCACCTGACCCACACACTGCCCTACCACCTGACCCACACACTGCCCTACCACACACTGCCCTACCACCTGACCCACACACTGCCCTACCACCTGAACCACACACTGCCCTACCACCTGAACCACACACTGCCCTACCACCTGACCCACACACTGCCCTACCACCTGACCCACACACTGCCCTACCACCTGAACCACACACTGCCCTACCACCTGAACCACACACTGCCCTACCACCTGACCCACACACTGCCCTACCACACACTGCCCTACCACCTGACCCACACACTGCCCTACCACCTGAACCACACACTGCCCTACCACACACTGCCCTACCACCTGACCCACACACTGCCCTACCACACACTGCCCTACCACCTGACCCACACACTGCCCTACCACACACTGCCCTACCACCTGACCCACACACTGCCCTACCACCTGACCCACACACTGCCCTACCACCTGAACCACACACTACCCTACCACCTGACCCACACACTGCCCTACCACCTGACCCACACACTGCCCTACCACCTGAACCACACACTGCCCTACCACCTGACCCACACACTGCCCTACCACCTGAACCACACACTGCCCTACCACCTGAACCACACACTGCCCTACCACACACTGCCCTACCACCTGACCCACACACTGCCCTACCACACACTGCCCTACCACCTGAACCACACACTGCCCTACCACCTGAACCACACACTGCCCTACCACCTGGACCACACACTGCCCTACCACCTGGACCACACACTACCCTACCACACACTGCCCTACCACCTGACCCACACACTGCCCTACCACACACTGCCCTACCACCTGAACCACACACTGCCCTACCACCTGACCCACACACTGCCCTACCACCTGAACCACACACTGCCCTACCACCTGAACCACACACTGCCCTACCACACACTGCCCTACCACCTGACCCACACACTGCCCTACCACACACTGCCCTACCACCTGAACCACACACTGCCCTACCACCTGAACCACACACTGCCCTACCACACACTGCCCTACCACCTGAACCACACACTGCCCTACCACCTGGACCACACACTGCCCTACCACACACTGCCCTACCACCTGACCCACACACTGCCCTACCACCTGAACCACACACTGCCCTACCACACACTGCCCTACCACCTGACCCACACACTGCCCTACCACACACTGCCCTACCACCTGACCCACACACTGCCCTACCACCTGACCCACACACTGCCCTACCACCTGAACCACACACTGCCCTACCACCTGACCCACACACTGCCCTACCACCTGGACCACACACTGCCCTACCACCTGGACCACACACTGCCCTACCACCTGAACCACACACTGCCCTACCACCTGGACCACACACTGCCCTACCACCTGGACCACACACTGCCCTACCACCTGAACCACACACTGCCCTACCACCTGACCCACACACTGCCCTACCACCTGAACCACACACTGCCCTACCACACACTGCCCTACCACCTGACCCACACACTGCCCTACCACCTGACCCACACACTGCCCTACCACCTGACCCACACACTGCCCTACCACCTGAACCACACACTGCCCTACCACCTGACCCACACACTGCCCTACCACCTGACCCACACACTGCCCTACCACCTGAACCACACACTGCCCTACCACCTGACCCACACACTGCCCTACCACCTGACCCACACACTGCCCTACCACCTGACCCACACACTGCCCTACCACCTGAACCACACACTGCCCTACCACCTGACCCACACACTGCCCTACCACCTGACCCACACACTGCCCTACCACCTGAACCACACACTGCCCTACCACCTGACCCACACACTGCCCTACCACCTGACCCACACACTGCCCTACCACCTGAACCACACACTGCCCCAACACCTGAACCACACACTGCCCTACCACCTGAACCACACACTGCCCTACCACACACTGCCCTACCACACACTGCCCTACCACCTGACCCACACACTGCCCTACCACCTGACCCACACACTGCCCTACCACCTGACCCACACACTGCCCTACCACCTGACCCACACACTGCCCTACCACACACTGCCCTACCACACACTGCCCTACCACACACTGCCCTACCACCTGACCCACACACTGCCCTACCACCTGACCCACACACTGCCCTACCACCTGAACCACACACTGCCCTACCACCTGACCCACACACTGCCCTACCACCTGAACCACACACTGCCCTACCACACACTGCCCTACCACCTGACCCACACACTGCCCTACCACCTGACCCACACACTGCCCTACCACCTGACCCACACACTGCCCTACCACCTGACCCACACACTGCCCTACCACCTGACCCACACACTGCCCTACCACCTGACCCACACACTGCCCTACCACCTGACCCACACACTGCCCTACCACCTGACCCACACACTGCCCTACCACCTGACCCACACACTGCCCTACCACCTGACCCACACACTGCCCTACCACCTGACCCACACACTGCCCTACCACCTGACCCACACACTGCCCTACCACCTGAACCACACACTGCCCTACCACCTGAACCACACACTGCCCTACCACCTGACCCACACACTGCCCTACCACCTGACCCACACACTGCCCTACCACCTGAACCACACACTGCCCTACCACCTGAACCACACACTGCCCCAACACCTGAACCACACACTGCCCCAACACCTGGACCACACACTGCCCTACCACCTGAACCACACACTGCCCTACCACCTGAACCACACACTGCCCTACCACACACTGCCCTACCACACACTGCCCTACCACCTGACCCACACACTGCCCTACCACCTGACCCACACACTGCCCTACCACCTGACCCACACACTGCCCTACCACCTGACCCACACACTGCCCTACCACACACTGCCCTACCACCTGACCCACACACTGCCCTACCACCTGACCCACACACTACCCTACCACCTGACCCACACACTGCCCTACCACACACTGCCCTACCACCTGGACCACACACTGCCCTACCACCTGAACCACACACTGCCCTACCACCTGAACCACACACTGCCCTACCACCTGAACCACACACTGCCCTACCACACACTGCCCTACCACCTGACCCACACACTGCCCTACCACCTGAACCACACACTGCCCTACCACACACTGCCCTACCACCTGACCCACACACTACCCTACCACCTGACCCACACACTGCCCTACCACACACTGCCCTACCACACACTGCCCTACCACACACTGCCCTACCACCTGAACCACACACTGCCCTACCACCTGACCCACACACTGCCCTACCACACACTGCCCTACCACCTGGACCACACACTGCCCTACCACACACTGCCCTACCACCTGACCCACACACTGCCCTACCACCTGAACCACACACTGCCCCAACACCTGAACCACACACTGCCCTACCACCTGACCCACACACTGCCCTACCACACACTGCCCTACCACCTGACCCACACACTGCCCTACCACCTGACCCACACACTGCCCTACCACCTGAACCACACACTGCCCTACCACACACTGCCCTACCACCTGACCCACACACTGCCCTACCACCTGGACCACACACTGCCCCAACACCTGAACCACACACTGCCCTACCACCTGGACCACACACTGCCCCAACACCTGACCCACACACTGCCCTAACACCTGGACCACACACTGCCCTACCACCTGGACCACACAGGGGTACCTGACACGCACTGCTCTCCCAGCGCCTGAACCTCGGGCGATTGATCCAGGGGCTGTCTCTTTTGAAAGCGTGTCTTTCAGGAGTGCGGACCAGGATGGGATTGCAGTAGGATGAGATTACAATTACTGTGCAGAGTTGCGTCCTAGCTCCGTCTTCCTTGTATGTGCAGCCAGTGGCGCCCCCAAGGGGTGGAGGGGGACGGTTCCCCCTGGGCACACGGGTTATATGCTTAGTGTGCAGATTCTTCTGCCTGATGTTTTACATTAGGTACTATTCATTTAAAATTATAATGAATAATTTTCATAATGGTGCAAATTCAAGAAAATAACAATTGCATGGCCATTGAACCCCATTCAATGATTTGATCCTTACAATCAATGTAGTTAAAGCTGCATATTTGTCTTTTTGAGGATAATGGCAACTAGCCTATTTGAAGAACAATTAATCACCCAACCCATTTACAGTTGCATCACACTGGAATGGTTAAGGAACCCAAACTTTACCGGTATTAGTCTCGCACATCAGATAATTAGTAAGGCTAGCTATAAAATAAGAAATCAAAGAATATTATGTCTTTCCTTTATTCTCATATTGACGTAGATGTCACCAAGCCTTATGCTGAAACAGTGTTTATGAATTCCTGATTTCAGGGACAGCTTTTGTTTTTGGAGTGTGCCAGCCCAAGGTTTTCAGGGGGGCCATCTGGCCACCCCTATGAACAATGTATGGGGGCGCCACTGTGTGCAGCATGCGGGGTGCTTGTTCTACTCCATTCCAGGAGAGATATTCAGTTTAATTTAAACTACCGTGTATCTTAATATCATAGTGAGTTGTCAACTGGTGTGAACAAATGTGAAGTAAAAATGATTTGAATTATAACCAAACACTGCTTATATGCAGACTCAGTTTAGGATGAGTATATCAGACACAGTGCCTGTCTGTACTGGCATCAAGGCGTGCATCAAGGCGTGCATCAAGGCGTGCATTGCATTCCCTGGTACATGTACGTGGCCCGTGGAGCTTCAGGTGGGTTGCACCGGAGCCCTGGTGTTAATGGGCTCGCCCATATAACTCGTGTACACTTGCCTGCTCTGCCCTCAGTTGACCCACATCCTCAGCGCTTCGGGCCAAGGATACAACGCCAGGAGGGACAGCCTCTCCAAGCCCCCCCGGGGCGCGGCAGGAGGCCCCGACGATTCCCCAGAGCGGTTAGCAGTCTGTTCCCCTTGTAACCTTTATCTGAACACATCCGTCCGCGCCGTCGGGCAGGGTGTGTGTCTGTCGCCCTCTAATGGACAGTCGGGGGGTCACACGGGGAGCAGGTAGTCTGGAGCCTTGACCAGACGTAAACAACAATAAACATCCTCTGTGCTTGGACCCGAGGCTCTGGTTGATTCATGTTGAAGACGTATGGAGTTCCACCTTGTCCAGTAACGCACTTAAAATCACCTATCTAACAATGAATTATTGTTCTAAGAACATCTAACATTGAATCCTAAAGCGATAAGAGCTCTGAAATGTATAGGAAAAGGTTGCATGTGACCATATTCATGTATTTCACACATTATTTAAATCTTGTGTTTAATGTCCCTATATTCCTAATACATCTTTATCAACGAGGTGCTCATAATTAACAGGGTGAGATACATCTGTGCTTTTACCCCAGAGATAAACTGATCGTCCTCATTGTAGTTTCTGTTATGCTACCCATATCTTCCCGTATCTTCTGGGTCATCTCACCAACATCTTCCCACGCTGGTGATTAGCCTCCAGCAGACCGTCAGTGTTGGCCGAGGTGAACCGCGGGCGGGGCTGTGGTTAGGTCTGTCTGTCATCGTGTCTCGTCTGTCCCCAGCCTCACCAAGCTGGGGGACCTGGAGCTGCTGCTGCACGGCCTCAAGCTGGGTTACCTGGCGGACGTCATGACCGTGAGTCCAGCACACGCACCTGGCCATTCACAGGCCTATCGAGATACAATCAATATTCACTAATGGTCATTGATTATTGAAATAGAATGGATTGGGTATAAAAAGGATTTCTGGGTAATGCATCAATGCATTTTAAACACCTGGACAAAAACACAATGGATTAGCTATCTGATTGAAGGTACAAACTAGAAAATGCATTTCCTGCAGAAAATGCGGTGAGTGCTGTAGTACAAAGTGAGGTTGAAAATATTTTTAATAAAGCCACATGGATTAAGACATAAAGAAACGTTGAATGGCTTAAATCAAGTGAAGGGATTTGAACGAAAGTCTAAATGGAGTAAACAATGTAGACATGCAGACCATTTAAGAAAATGGTTGGAAACAAATAAAGTGACAGCTTAATGAAAAGCACAAAGCATTGCTAAAAATGCATACCGGCTTGGTTTCAGTTGGTCTCATTGATTTACGTTGACGCTGGAGCGCGAGGACGTTCAGCAGTGTTGCCAGATTGGGCAGGTTTCCCCGCCAGATTGGGATACTTTTGGAGGACGTTCAGGCAGTGTTGCCAGATTGGGTCTTTTTTTCCGCTCTTTTCCGCTCTATCAGGCTATTTTTTATCACGCACCGGCTCGCTATTCTCTTACCGCACGCACGCACACGCACACACCATTTTTAGCAATGCTTTGCGCTTTTCATTCAGCGGTCACTTTATTTGTTTCCAACCATTTTCTTAAATGGTCTGCATGTTTACATTGTTTACTCCATTTAGACTTTTGGACTTTTGGTCAAATCCCTTCACTTGATTTAAGCCATTTAACGTTTCTTTATGTCTTAATCTATGTGGCTTTATTAAAAATATTTCCAACATCTTTTTGTACTACAGGAAATGCATTTTCTAGTTATTAAGATCAAATCCTCACCAGATGCCAATAAAGTCAATGTTAAGTATGTCTTCAAATACATTTCAGTAAACCACTCCCATAATAATCTTCTGTAGAAGGAATGACCCCATGCAAACGGTTAGAGCTAGTTTTTGGAAGCAGTCTGCTACCAATATCTCTCCATAGCATCATAACATATGGCTACAACCTGTGAATAAAGACCAAGAGTTGAGGTTGCCTCTTCTGTTTAGAAGGACTGAGTGAAACATTAAGTACAGGGAGTGCTCTGCATTAGTTTTGTCTCGTTGGTTTTTGATGGGTGCTGTAGATGTTCTCTGCCACGGTGAGCGGGGGGGCTGTACCCTGGATACAGTGTGATGATACCTGGGTGATGAACAGTGATCCCTAACAAACTGTGGGGTATCCAGCACAGCTGCAGAATCACCACTATGACACGGAGTCCATGTGGGAACGGGGCGTGCTGGGAACGGTTTACATATTTCCCCTCTTCATACTGGGCCCAGTGTATTAAACTGCAGTATCTCTTCTTTTGTTTGAGTTATGGGCCTCGTTTGATTGATGGCGAGTAGGTCGGCAGGCTGCTGGTAGATTGTTTTGGCCCTGCAGCAGATCCACATGCAGGTACATCTGCTTCGGGTGCTGGGGTCAGCACCACGAGTGAGTGGGTTTGATTTGGTAAATACTAAAGCTCTCTGTCTCTGTCTCTGTCTGTCTGTGTCTGTCTCTGTCTCTGTCTGTCTGTCTCTGTGTCTGTGTCTGTCTCTCTGTCTCTCTCTGTCTGTCTCTCTGTCTGTCTCTGTCTCTCTCTGTCTCTGTCTCTCTCTGTCTCTCTCTCTGTCTCTCTCTGTCTCTGTCTCTCTCTGTCTCTGTCTCTCTCACACTCTCTCTCTGTCTCTCTCTCTGTCTCTGTCTCTCTCTGTCTCTGTCTCTGTCTCTGTCTCTCTCTGTCTCTCTGTCTCTGTCTGTCTCTGTCTCTCTCTGTCTCTGTCTCTCTCTGTCTCTGTCTCTGTCTCTGTCTCTCTCTGTCTCTGTCTCTCTCTGTCTCTGTCTCTCTCTGTCTCTGTCTCTCTCACACTCTCTCTCTGTCTCTCTCTGTCTCTGTCTCTCTCACACTCTCTCTCTGTCTCTCTCTGTCTCTCTCTCTGTCTCTGTCTCTGTCTCTCTCTGTCTCTCTCCGTCTCTCTCCGTCTCTCTGTCTCTGTCTCTGTCTCTGTCTCTCTCTGTCTCTCTCTGTCTCTGTCTCTGTCTCTCTCTGTCTCTCTCTGTCTCTGTCTCTGTGTCTCTGTGTCTCTGTCTCTGTCTCTCTCTCTCTCTCTGTCTCTCTGTCTCTCTCTCTCAGGAGAACGACGTCACCTGGAGCAGCTTGTTGACCATGGACAGGGAGGACCTGCAGAAGGTAACAGTCGGGGCTTCGTCAGCCCGTCACACTCCGTGCTGACCCGGAAAGAGTCTACACAGCTGCTGATGTCACGCTCCATTAGAGCAACACCATCCACTCTGGGTTCATCTGATAGACGCAGTACCATCATGGGCATAGTTTTATACGAGGAAGGAATGTGTACAGTAGAAGTGGAATGGTTTCACCGTTGAAAGGGTATTTCATTATTTCTATTTATCGTTGGTCACTTAATGCTTACCATTCATCCACTTGATTGTTTTGATAATGCCTGGATCAGTGTTGTAGGTCGGTTTTCTGGTTTCAATTACTGATGATAAATATTCCCTTGGCTTTTATTTAGGCTAGTAGAATGTATTGTATTAAGCGATTGTCTATTTCCGATTGGCAGCCTGTAACTATAAACCCCCAACTAAGGGAAAGTGAGTGAGTGTGTGAACAGAGGGTGACCCTGTTCTCTCCTGTCAGGCTGGCATCACAGACCCACAGGACCAGAAGAAGGTCCTGGAGGCAGTACAGGACATGGTCCTGGACCGGGCGGACATGGAACACTTCACAGAGATCACCGGGGACAGCGGGTAGGTACCAGGGTCTGACTGCAGCCTTCACCCTACCAACACATCAGGGGTAATGTAGTGCAGGCAGGGTCCGAACTGATCGCCATCTGGCAGGTAAAGAGATTCAGGGTTACACAGTAAAACAACGGCATGGCCACGAGATTTCACCATCAGGCAGGTAAAGAGATTCAGGGTTGCACATTATATCAATGGCATGGCTGATGGATTTATCCACTCTGGCAGGTAAAAAGACAACATTGTAAAATTCAATTTTGGGGCCTGGGTGTGGGTGATTGGTTAGGGATGGTTGATCTGGATAATATATTTCTAAGGAGATGTATAAAATACAATTGTTGACATGTATCAGGATGAACATAATGTCCCCAGCAACAGACCATGCTCTGGTGTGTCCCCCCCTTATGGAAACAGATCTGCAGGTGGTGGTAAAATATAAGGGTGGTCTTCACACATACACCCCTGTCCCCCCACCCCACCCAGACACCGCCCTGTGTATTCCTCCCTCGACCATCCCTCCACTCTTCCCTCCCCTTGCTGGGGCCGTCCATCACAGCCAGGGGTCTCCCCCCAGCTCCTCCCCTCGCGGGGGCAGCGTGGAGCTCCTCCAGGGCCCTCAGGGTTTGAGTGGAGCGTAATGATTTGTAAGGTGCGTGGGGACAGAGGACTAACAGCAGGGTCCAAACACAGGAAACCCATGAACCGTGTGTGTGTGTGTGTGTGTGTGTGTGTGTGTGTGTGTGTGTGTGTGTGTGTGTGTGTGTGTGTGTGTGTGTGTGTGTGTGTGTGTGTGTGTGTGTGTGTGTGTGTGTGTGTGTGTGTGTGTGTGTGTGTTGGCTCGCAATGCTGTTTGCTGTCGCATTGAGCGAGCTTCGCTTCATATGCTATACGGAGCTGAAGAACCGCACATTTAATAAGTATGGATTCATAAAGGAAGTACATCTTATTGAAGTTAAGGTTCCATTTATTTTGGTCGGGTAATGACGAGCATGCCACCTCTCCGAAGACTGCAGACTCAATCCTCAAACCAACCTGCATGCCTTTTCATAGGAGTGTGAATCTTTTAGTATCTCACTGAGATTAATTTTGATTTTCATTAAAAATCGATTCTCAATTCAAAGCGGTTCCTGATTCACAATGAGCTGTACTAGAGAAGGCTGCTGTGGTACATTGATATGATTAAGTCGTTTTATATTTGAAAAAAGTAATATCAACTGATTGCAATAATGTAAACGCACAAAGACAACCTGAGAACACACACACACACACACACACACACACACACTCTAACGCGCGGGGTCCCCGCTCCGCCCCGGGGGCCGGGCGCTGCCATGTCTCCGGCTCTCCGCCGGCTGGCTGAACGAGCAGCGAGCGAGGGAGGGGGCGGCGAGGCAGAGCGCTGACAGTGTTTACGGCCCCCTGACAGAGTGTGGGCGGGCGGCCGCGGCCGGCTGAGACACATTAAGATAAGAGCCATCATACCCCGCCGGGCCCCCAGGACTCAGGGCGGGGGCGGGGGAGACGTGCGGCGCTAATCGTTTAGGGGTGATGCGTGGGGAGCAGGGAGGACAGTCTGGGTTAGTGTGGGCCGGACGGGCAGCGACGGACACCTGTTAGCCTGTCTCTTAAGGGTTAACGGCAGGTTGGACCCGGGCCATCCGTCAGTCTGCCCCACTCTGCCCGTGTGTCGGCCAGCTTGTCTTGTCTCGTACGTGTGGACGGGTTCCAGGGCAAAGCGTTGGTCAGCATGGTACCTTCATGTCCAGTGGGACCTTGTTTTGTAATGTTCTTGGTAGGGCTGCTCGATTATGAATTTTGGTATATATACAATATTGAAATCACGATTATTCAAACGATTATTTGTGAGTTTGAAAAACATGTTTTTATTCAGCTTGTCTCTCCAAAACAACACTTTGTAACTGAGAACTTTGAAAAAAATACACAAAATGGTCAAATAGAAAATGTTCAAATCTAAAATAATGTACAGATAAGTATCCAGCTGTTCTGTACTTTCTATAAAACATTTAATGAAATAAATATAAATGTTATTGTTTCAACTCGATTATATTACTTTTGTGATCGGTTGACTCTAAAGTCGAAATCGTGATCAAAATTTGATCAATCACCCAGCCCTAGTTCTTGGTTAACGCAACAAAATGAATCTGATATTTACTGTGTGTGTGTGTGTGTGTGTGTGTGTGTGTGTGTGTGTTACAGCAGTGAGGAGTTCTTCAGTTTCCTCCTCAGCCTGCAGCAGCAGTGCCATTACCTGACGGAGACCGTCCAGGAAGTCAGCCGGCGCTTCCCCAAGAGGGCCTCCGAGGTATGCCTGTCTGCCTGCCTGTCTGTCTGCCTGCCTGTCTGTCTGTCTGCCTGCCTGTCTGTCTGTCTGCCTGTCTGTCCTTCTGTTGGGGACCTAAGACATACCCCCAAGTAATAAATGAAGACGTGTTCATATTCTCAGCAAGTAGCTTTTCCTTGTTTTTTAATTGATTTGCTGTTACCAATACTTCCCAGAACTGAACGCGTGTCAGAGTTAGTTGATGTATTCCTGCATGTGCATCACACCAACACCAGACCTGGGCTGGGCATGCAGTGTTGAACCTGCTCTGTTGAAGCTCAGCAGGATTCACTTCTGAACAGCAAATTTAATGTTCCATCCATTGTGGAAATTTAGAAGACTGTTATTTAAGGCGCGGTTGACATATTGGCCACATGATGGCTCTATAGAGAGAGGAGTGTGTCTGGATTCCGACGGCCCTGAGCCCCCCTCCAGGGCAGGTACACCCCCAGACACACCGGGGCCCCTCTCCAGGGCAGGTACGCCCCCAGACACACTTGGGCTCCTCTCCAGGGCAGGAACACCCCCAGACACACCGGGGCCCCTCTCCAGGGCCCCCAGACCCACGGGGCCCCTCTCCAGGGCAGGTACACCCCCAGACCCACTGGGGCCCCTCTCCAGGGCAGGTACAGACCCACGGGGTCCCTCTCCAGGGCAGGTACACCCCCAGACCCACTGGGGCCCTCTCCAGGGCAGGTACACCCCCAGACCCACAGGGCCCCTCTCCAGGGCAGGTACACCCCCAGACCCACTGGGGCCCCTCTCCAGGGCAGGTACAGACCCACGGGGTCCCTCTCCAGGGCAGATACACCCCCAGACCCCCTGGGGCCCTCTCCAGGGCAGGTACACCCCCAGACCCACCGGGCCCCTCTCCAGGGCAGGTACGCCCCCAGACACACCGGGACTCGTGCAGGGGACTGCTGCTTCAGTTCACTGCGTCAAGTCGCACATATCCTGGGGTCCCAATGCAGGTTTTATTGTTTTGATTTAAGTTCAGTTTGGACATTACATCTTGAACATATCTGGGACATATCTACATTGAATGTAGTAACTGACATCCAATAAAAAATACAAAAGACAAAAATGAACAGTGTTCAGTATAATGAGACAGTCCTCAGGTGTCCCAAAGTAATCACAGCAAGACTCCTCAATTTAAGGGGTACTACGTGTGTGTGTGTGTGTGTGTGTGTGTGTGTGTGTGTGTGTGTGTGTGTGTGTGTGTGTGTGTGTGTGTGTGTGTGTGTGTGTGTGTGTGTGTGTGTGTGTGTGTGTGTGTGTGTGTGTCTAGATGGTGTTCTCCCTAGACCCTAAGAAGGAGGCTCAGGGGGTGTGTAGGAAGCTTCTGCTCCAGGCTGGCGACTTGCAGAGGGAGGTGTCCTGTCTCTACAACCTGCTGTCCAAGGTCGGCACACGCACATCACCGGCTCATTTCAAGTTCGGATGTTTGTTTCGTTGACGTGATTCAAACAGAAAGTGGTGCAGTTGTTGCTTATATGCACCAGGAAGAGCCAGGGAGCCACAAAATGTTGCATGGTAAATGCCCCCGTAGGTAAAGAAAGCAGAGGTATCTCAACCAGGGTAACAAGTGAACTGAGGCAGCAGAGCAGCTACTTAACAATAGGGACATCCTAAAAAAGAGTCAAATAAAAATATTTGTTATCATTAATATATGGATTTGTTTGTTATGGTGGTTCTCTTATGTCAGACTTGATACTTAACTAAATGTACAACTATACACAAACAACGTCTAACCTTATACCATCACTAATACCCAGGCATCACCGAGGTAGTGATGGACTAACTAAACCTACGGCTCCCCATATATCTCTACGCTCCGTTCACCACCTGGGGACCCCCTCTCATCCACAGGCCGGGGCTGTCTCTGGGACGCCTTCCTGACCCCCAGGGTGTGGGTAGCTGGGGTTCTTCAGAGCTCAGGGCCAGCAGGGCTGTGACGTGGGACTGTCCCGAGGGCCCCTAAAGCACCACACACAACACTGGGGGGGCCCAGCGCATGGGGGAGCCCCCCACATTACACACAGGGGGCCCCCGCACATGGGGGACCCCTCGCATTACACACGGGGGGCCCCCGCACATGGGGGAGCCCCTCACATTACACACGGGGGGGCCCCCCCACATGGGGGAGCCCCTCACATTACACACGGGGGGGCCCCCCCACATGGGGGAGCCCCTCACATTACACACGGGGGCCCCCCCCCCCCCACATGGGGGAGCCCTCACATTACACACGGGGGGCCCCCCCACATGGGGGAGCCCCTCACATTACACACAGGGGGCCCCCCCACATGGGGGAGCCCCTCACATTACACACAGGGGCCCCCCCCACATGGGGGAGCCCCTCACATTACACACGGGGGGCCCCCCCACATGGGGGAGCCCCTCACATGAACTTCCATCTGGGGGACGCAGCCCGCCAACGGCTACAGAGCTCAGAGGATTCAGACGAGCTCAATCTGGGAGCTCAAACCCTTTAACCCTCGGTTAAAGGGTTGTTAGGGTTGTTTAACCGAGGGTTAAAGGGTTGTTAGGGTTGTCTAACCGAGGGTTAAGGGTTGTTAGGGTTGTTTAACCGAGGGTTAAAGGGTTGTTAGGGTTGTCTAACCGAGGGTTAAAGGGTTGTTAGGGTTGTCTAACCGAGGGTTATGGGTTGTTAGGGTTGTCTAACCGAGGGTTAAAGGGTTGTTGGGGTTGTCTAACCGAGGGTTAAAGGGTTGTTAGGGTTGTTTAACCGAGGGTTAAAGGGTTGTTAGGGTTGTCTAACCGAGGGTTAAAGGGTTGTTAGGGTCGTCTAACCGAGGGTTAAGGGTTGTTAGGGTCGTCTAACCGAGGGTTAAAGGGTTGTTAGGGTCGTCTAACCGAGGGTTAAAGGGTTGTTAGGGTTGTTTAACCGAGGGTTAAAGGGTTGTTAGGGTTGTCTAACCGAGGGTTAAAGGGTTGTTAGGGTTGTCTAACCGAGGGTTAAAGGGTTGTTAGGGTTGTTTAACCGAGGGTTAAAGGGTTGTTAGGGTTGTTTAACCGAGGGTTAAAGTGTTGTTAGGGTCGTTTAACCGAGGGTTAAAGGGTTGTTAAGGTCGTCTAAACGAGGGTTAAGGGTTGTTAGGGTTTTCTAACCGAGGGTTAAAGGGTTGTTAGGGTCGTCTAACCGAGGGTTAAAGGGTTGTTAGGGTCGTTTAACCGAGGGTTAAAGGGTTGTTAGGGTTGTCTAACCGAGGGTTAAAGGGTTGTTAGGGTTGTCTTACCGAGGGTTAAAGGGTTGTTAGGGTTGTTTAACCGAGGGTTAAAGGGTTGTTAGGGTTGTTTAACCGAGGGTTAAAGGGTTGTTAGGGTTGTTTAACCGAGGGTTAAAGGGTTGTTAGGGTTGTCTAACCGAGGGTTAAAGGGTTGTTAGGGTTGTCTAACCGAGGGTTAAAGGGTTGATAGGGTTGTCTAACCGAGGGTTAAAGGGTTGTTAGGGTTGTCTAACCGAGGGTTAAAGGGTTGTTAGGGTTGTTTAACCGAGGGTTAAAGGGTTGTTAGTGTTGTCTAACCGAGGGTTAAAGGGTTGTTAGGGTTGTCTAACCGAGGGTTAAAGGGTTGTTAGGGTTGTCTAACCGAGGGTTAAAGGGTTGTTAGGGTTGTCTAACCGAGGGTTAAAGGGTTGTTAGGGTTGTCTAACCGAGGGTTAAAGGGTTGTTAGTGTTGTCTAACCGAGGGTTAAAGGGTTGTTAGGGTTGTCTAACCGAGGGTTAAAGGGTTGTTAGTGTTGTCTAACCGAGGGTTAAAGGGTTGTTAGGGTTGTCTAACCGAGGGTTAAAGGGTTGTTAGGGTTGTCTAACCGAGGGTTAAAGGGTTGTTAGGGTTGTCTAACCGAGGGTTAAAGCGTTGTTAGGGTTGTTTAACCGAGGGTTAAAGGGTTGTTAGGGTTGTCTAACCGAGGGTTAAAGCGTTGTTAGGGTTGTCTAACCAAGGGTTGTTAGGGTTGTTTAACCGAGGGTTAAAGGGTTGTTAGGTTGGTCTACCGTGGGTTAAAGGGTTGTTAGGGTTGTCTAACCGAGGGTTAAAGGGTTGCTAGGGTTGTTTAACCGTTGTTTACCCATCAGCCTGCTGGGTCCAATAGCCAAATGGGACGTCGGCCTGGGCAAGCTTCACTGGACGGTTTGGACCAAATCTACCTGAAATGAAGTTGAAATAATTAGATTGAAGCGTCGAGGTTGAGATCCGAAGTGTCCGCTGCTCCCAGGGAAGCACTGTCGCGAGTTTGGGATGAACGTATAGAAATACAACATCCACCCGTGTCTAAAGCCATCCATTATTTCATTTAATTGTGGCATTTCAAGAGTCCAATAATTATTTCCAATATGGATCATAAAGCCCACGTCTCTGAACCAATCAGGGGAGTTGTCCCGCTCAAATGATGCAACAATACCTCGTCACTTCCCCTTGTACAGAAACTTGTTTACACTTTAAAACCTCTTTTCAAAGAGAGACCTGGCCAACAGGCAGCATTAAACAAACGAGTACCTTTCCATTTGGTGTGTGCGTTTGTGTGACTATAATTGAAACCCATTAATATTAGCGGTACCGCGATATCAGTGCTCACAAAAGTGATCCATTCATTGTGTGTGTGTGTGTGTGTGTGTGTGTGTCCTCAGACGGAGCAGGCCGGTGGCCCAGTCAGGGTCCCCTCAGCCCGTCCCGTTGGCAGCAGCAGGAGGTGGTTGGTGAGTGGGGTGACGCTCAGCACTCTGGGGCTCCTCCTGGTGTGTTTCTCCCAGCGGGCCCAGCGGGTCTGGTGAGGGGACCCCCTGGGCACCGTACAGAGGCCCAGCGGGTCTGGTGAG
Source organism: Gadus chalcogrammus (assembly GCF_026213295.1). Lineage (NCBI taxonomy): Eukaryota > Metazoa > Chordata > Actinopteri > Gadiformes > Gadidae > Gadus > Gadus chalcogrammus. Next base: position 478,846 of record NC_079420.1, read on the forward strand.
GGGAACCCCTGGGCACCGTACAGCGGGTCTGGTGAGGGGGACCCCTGGGCACCGTACAGAGGCCCAGCGGGTCTGGTGAGGGGGACCCCTGGGCACCGTACAGCGGGTCTGGAGAGGGGACCCCCTGGTCACCGTACAGCGGGTCTGGTGAGGGGACCCCTGGTCACCGTTCAGCGGGCGTTGGAGCCTAGACTGAGCACATGTTGGGATGTCTGTTCAAGGAATTATACCTAACAGGTTTATATTATTTCATTGATGTTATTTTGTTGTTGCTTCTGAGTTTTTATGTTATGTTAAAATAAATGTTAACGCATTTACAGTTGCATTTGCCTGCGTGACTATTTGCCTATTTATCAACGCATTTTCTTCAAAACTTAACTACAATAGATTGCTTCCTATCCACCTTCTTCAATACTTTTTAAAACCTGTTTTAAATTTTTAATTTATATATTTTGATAAAGCTACTATTGCAAAATAACTCTGTTACCAATAGTCAGTTGATAATTAAATTAATTCCAATTAACCCAATAATGGGAAATGAGAAAAACCTCTGAGTGGCCAACGACGTGCGTCGCGACGTAGGTCGCATTGGTCGGGTCGTAGGTCGCATTGGTCGCGTCGTAGGTCGCATTGGTCGCGTCGTAGGTCGCATTGGTCGCGACGTAGGTCGCTCGTCTGGCTGCTTTCAGCCGCTGTGGTCGTTGGCTGGCTGGGTCGCTGAAAATCTATGGGCGGTCGTTCATCAGTTAATTTGCATGTTAAGGTAACGTAACTGTTTTTTTTGCGACAGTTGAAGTACCAGAAAGCCATGCTCTCTGGCGAAAGCTTCCTACAGCTCTTTATTGCAAATATTATTTTTATATTTTTATATTAAAGTAGGCCTACAGTTTAAAATTATGAAATCGTTGGTCCATCAGTGTCAATAAAATATATTAGTTGTAATTTGGGGCGGATTCAAATAATGTATTATAGATATTATATAGCCTATTTGTTTTGTTATATGACAGTAAGCCTAATAAGGTATATTATACACAAACTTCTTCGTTATAGAGTGATATAGCCACTAGTTGTAATTTGGGGTGTATTCAAATGTATTTTATATATTATATATAGCCTTTTTGTTTTGTTAAATGTCATTAAGCCTAATAAGGTATGTTATGCAAAGTTCTTCGTTATAGAGTGATATAGGATAATATAAGTGCAAAGTGTAGAAGAAATTGTCACAGTGGTACAAGCGGTAGTGATGCCTGGTTAGTAATCAAGAAGGCGGTTGTTCGATTCTCTGTGGTCAGATACTTTTCTGCTCTTTTAGTCAAACTTACTGACGCAATCGGCCTCCTTCATTTGAGCATTTTTGTATGTTTTAGTACGATGGTATGATAATTATACGACGTAATGACGGGCTGCGACGCCTGGCTGGTATCGGCTGGCTGGCTGCGACGACAGGCCAGCCACCGCTGGCAGCTGGCTCTGGCAGGCTGACCGACTAGGTCGCGACCGTAAAAGCGTTGCGATCCTTTTGGCGGCAAATAGGTCGCAACCAACCAGAGGTATGGCTGAATGAGCGACCTGTGGCAGCCAGCCATTGTCACCATGGCTGCTACCATAACCAAATAACTATGTTATCAGTTAACATCTCATTGACAGAATAAATACACGTGCGTCAGTATAATAAAAACGTTGGTCTAACCATCTATATTTAATTAATTTTAATTTTACTTTGTAATACAGTGTGTACAAATTTATATTGATTATATTGTACAGCCTATTGATTGGTTAAATGTCAGACTAATAAAATATCCTATGAAGAAAGACAGTTATAGTGTAATATACAACACTGTCGAAATGTATCGAATAAAACAATGGGGGTAACACCAAGGACGCGGGAAGTCAGTCCCAGGGGGGGGTGCTGAGGGAGAGTCTATATAATGACGTCATAATAAATCCTGCGCAACATCCATTGTTTACAGAGACGAGATGACGGGTGACGTCACATTCAGGGCTCCGCTCTGATAAACACTCTACTGGTGTGTAAAAAGAGTTCTGCCAACTAGCCACTGTTATTCTCAAACGTTAGCAAGTAAACAATGTGGAAATTATGCCTAACCTACTGGAGACCGTGGCTCAATTTCTGTGGAAAACACAATATCTTTCATTTTAAACGTAACGCTATCATGTCATATATAACCACAGACATATTTAAATTACCGATCTCAGTGGGAAGTGGAGAGAGCTGTGAGCTTACCCCCTGGAGACCGGGGTTCAAGTCCGGTTGTTGTCGTCTGTTGGAAGACTCTTATCTCTATGTCATGCGAATTATAAAGTCAAGTATAACCATTGTGTTGCCTTTATCCGGTGCCTTGATGGTGCATTGATAATTTCGGAGGTATCTAAACAGCTCAGGTTCGGATCCACGCATAAACGTCGACACGGGTACCACTGCCGATATTTATCCATTAAAACATAGGGGGTAACACTGTCGTTTTCATCAAATGAAACACTGTCATTTTTTATTGGTCAACATGGAAAAAACATGAGGGGTAACTCTGTCGTTTTTTATCGGCCGTCATGAAATAAACACTGTTGATATTTATCAAATAAAACAAAGGGGTAACACTGTTGTTTTTCTTTGGTCTTCATGGAAAAAAACATAAGGGTTGAAAAAAACCAAAACTATTGTTTTTTATTGGTCGTCGTGAAAAAAAACATAAGGGGTGACACTGTTGTTTTTTATTGGTCGTCATGAAAAAAAACATAAGGGGTAACACTGTTGTCTTTGTCAAATAAAATATAAGGGGTAACACTGTCGTTTTTTATTGGTCGTCATAAAAAAAAACATAAAGGGTAACACTGTTGTCTTTGACAAATAAAATATAAGGGGTAACACTGTCGTTTTTTATTGGTCATCATGAAAAAAAACATAAGGGGTAACACTGTTGTTTTTTATTGGTCGTCATGAATAAAAACATAAGGGGTAATACTCTTGTTTTTTATTGGTCGTCATGAAATAAACATAAGGGGTAACACTGTTGATATTTATCAAATAAAACAAAGGGGGTAACACTGTTGTTTTTCTTTGGTATTCATGGAAAAAAACAAGGGTTGAAAAAAAACAAAACTGTTTTTTATTGGTCGTCATGAAAAAAACATAAGGGGTAACACTGTTGTCTTTGTCAAATAAAATAAAGGGGTAACACTGTTGTTTTTTATTGGTCATCATGAATAAAAACATAAGGGGTAATAGTTGTTTTCTATTGGTCATCATGAAAAAAAACATAAGGGGTAACACTGTTGTCTTTGTCAAATAAAATATAAGGGGTAACACTGTCGATATTTATCAAATAAAACATAGGGGGTAACACTGTTGTTTTTCTTTGGTCGTCATGAAGAAAAACATAAGGGGTAACACTGTTGTTCTTTATTGGTCGTCCTGAAAAAAACCACAAGGGTTACTTATGTTTTTTATTTTTTTATTGGTCGTCATGAAAAAAAACATAAGGGGTAACACTGTTGTTCTTTATTGGTCGTCATGAAAAAAACCATAAGGGGTAATACTCTTGTTTTTTATTGGTCGTCATGAAATAAACATAAGGGGTAAAACTGTTGATATTTATCAAATAAAACAAAGGGGGTAACACTGTTTTTTTCTTTGGTCTTCATGGAAAAAAACAAGGGTTGAAAAAAAAAAAAAACTTGTTTTTTATTGGTCGTCATGAAAAAAAACATAAGGGGTAACACTGTTGTTTTTTATTGGTCGTCATGAAAAAAAAAATAAGGGGTAACACTGTTGTTTTTTATTGGTCGTCATGAAAAAAAACATAAGGGGTAACACTGTTGTTCTTTATTGGTCGTCATGAAAAAAAACATAAGGGGTAACACTGTTGTTTTTTATTGGTCGTCATGAAAAAAAACATAAAGGGTAACACTGTTGTCTTTGACAAAAAAAACATAAGGGGTAACACTGTCGTCTTTTATTGGTCATCATGAAAAAAAACATAAGGGGTAACACTGTTCTTTATTGGTCATCATGAAAGAAAACATAAGGGGTAACACTGTTGTTCTTTATTGGTCGTCATGAAAAAAAACATAAGGGGTAACACTGTTGTTCTTTATTGGTCGTCATGAAAAAAACATAAGGGGTAACACTGTTGTTTTTTATTGGTCGTCATGAAAAAAAACATAAGGGTTACTTATGTTTTTTAATTGGTCGTCATGAAAAAAAACATAAGGGTTACTTATGTTTTTTATTTTTTTATTGGTCGTCATGAAAAAAAACATAAGGGTTACTTATGTTTTTTAATTGGTCGTCATGAAAAAAAACATAAGGGTTACTTATGTTTTTTATTTTTTTATTGGTCGTCATGAAAAAAAACATAAGGGGTAACACTGTTGTTTTTTATTGGTCGTCATGAAAAAAAACATAATGGGTAACACTGTCGATATTTATCAATTAAAACATAGGGGGTAACACTGTCGTTTTTATCAAATTAAACATGAGGGGTGACACTGTCGGATATTACAGTTTTTGTTTTTGGTCTGTTGGCTGCAAAACATTCTGAGTTAGCATACATACTTGATGATTGAGCCAAAGTTTACACACACTTTTTATATACTATAGATTTGTATAGTCACTGGCCCCCTTTAAATTGTGCATTTATGCTATTACTATAGCCTACTATTATTATTGACACTTTTCTTTTTAGAAAATTGTAACTTTAATTTCAATTTTCATATTTTGTTCTCTGGTTTATACATTTGAATACTTGAATAATTTGAATATCATTATTCGTGGCACATTATATATTTATTTTTACTCTTTTTTTTACGGTATTGGGTCTGTGAATTAGAGTTTTTATTTGTTTTGTTACACTTATATCAAAGTATATTACACTATAACTTTCTTCATAGGATATTTTATTAGGGTTAGGGTTAGGGTTAGGGCTAACCCTAACCCTAACCCTCGTCATGAAAAAAAACATAAGGGGTAACACTGTTGTCTTTGTCAAATAAAATAAAAGGGGTAACACTGTCGTATTTTATTGGTCGTAATGAAAAAAAACATGTTTAAAAAAATAAAAATTGTCTTTCTCAAATAAAATATAAGGGGTATAACTGTTGTTCTTCATCAGTCATCATGGGAAAAAAACATAAAGGGTAACACTGTCGATATTTATCAAATAAAACATAGGGGGTAACACTTGTTTTTCTTTGGTCGTCATGAAAAAAAACACAAGGGGTAACACTGTCGTTTTTATCAAATGAAACATGAGGGGTAACACTGTCGTTTTTATCAAATGAAACATAAGGGGTAGCACTGTCGTTTTTTATCGGCCGTCATGAAAAAAACATAAGGGGTAACACTGTTGATATTTATCCATTAAAACATAGGGGGTAACACTGTCGTTTTTATCAAATGAAACATGAGGGGTGACACTGTCGTTTTTCTTTGGTCGTCATGAAAAAAAAAAAACGGGTAACACTGTTGTTTTTTATTGGTCGTCATGAAAAAAAACATAAGGGGTAACACTGTTGTTTATTTATTGGTTGTCATGAATAAAAACATAAGGGGTAATACTGTTGTTTTCTATTGGTCGTCATGAAAAAAAACATAAGGGGTAACACTGTTGTCTTTGTCAAATAAAATATAAGGGGTAACACTGTTGTTTTTTATTGGTCATCATGAATAAAAACATAAGGGGTAATACTGTTGTTTTCTATTGGTCATCATGAAAAAAAACATAAGGGGTAACACTGTTGTCTTTGTCAAATAAAATATAAGGGGTAACACTGTCGATATTTATCAAATAAAACATAGGGGGTAACACTGTTGTTTTTCTTTGGTCGTCATGAAGAAAAACATAAGGGGTAACACTGTTGTTTTTTATTGGTCGTCATGAAAAAAACAAAAGGGGTAACACTGTTGTTTTTTATTGGTCGTCCTGAAAAAAAACACAAGGGATAACACTGTCGTTTTTTATTGGTCGTCATGAAAAAAAACATAAAGGGTAACACTGTTGTTTTTTATTGGTCGTCATGAAAAAAATCATAAGGGGTAACACTGTTGTTTTTTATTGGTCATCATGAAAAAAAACATAAGGGTTACTTATGTTTTTTATTTTTTTATTGGTCGTCATGAAAAAAAACATAATGGGTAACACTGTCGATATTTATCAATCAAAACATAGGGGGTAACACTGTCGTTTTTATCAAATTAAACATGAGGGGTGACTGTCGGATATTACAGTTTTTGTTTTTGGTCTGTTGGCTGCAAAACATTCTGAGTTAGCATACATACTTGATGATTGAGCCACTTTACACACACTTTTTATATACTATAGATTTGTATAGTCACTGGCCCCCTTTAAATTGTGCATTTATGCTATTACTATAGCCTACTATTATTATTGACACTTTTCTTTTTAGAAAATTGTAACTTTAATTTCAATTTTCATATTTTGTTCTTTGGTTTATACATTTGAATACTTGACTATCATGATTCGTGGCACATTATATATTTATTTTTACTCTTTTTTTTTACGGTATTGGGTCTGTGAATTAGAGTTTTTATTTGTTTTGTTACACTTATATCAAAGTATATTACACTATAACTTTCTTCATAGGATATTTTATCAAACCAATAGGCTATACAATGTAATCAATATAAATATTGTAAACATCACTGTATTGCAAAGTTAATTCAATATTAATTAAATATAGATGGATAGACCAATAGGCCTATTTATTTATATATATTATAAAAAGGCCTATTGGTCTATCAATATCTAAGCTAGGTAGGCCTATATATTATTCTTTTTTATTATACTGACGCACGTATATTTATTCTGTTCAATGAGATGTTAACTGATAACATATAGGCTTTTGGTTATGGTAGCAGCCATGGTGACAATGGCTGGCTGCCACAGGTCGCTCATTCAGCCATACCTCTGGTTGGTTGCGACCTATTTGCCGCCAAAAGGGTCGCAACGCTTTTATTGTCGCGACCTAGTCGGTCAGCCTGCCAGAGCCAGCTGCCAGCCGCAGCCAGCGGCCAGTGGCCAGCGGCAGACAGCGGCCAGCCGTGGCTGTCGTCGCAGCCAGCCAGCCGATACCAGCCAGGCGTCGCAGCCCGTCAATACGTCGTATAATTATCATACCATCCTACTAAAACATACAAAAATGTTAAAATGAAAGAGGCCGATTGCGTCAATAAGTTTGACTAAAAGAGCAAAACTATGACCATCCGTGGAGAGAATCGAACACCGGCCTTCATGATTGCTAACCTAGCATGACTACCGCTTGTAACACTGTGGCATTGGTTTCAATTATTGCACTTATATTTATGTTTATCACTCTATAACGAAGAACTTTGTGCATAATATACGTATAGGCTTAATGACATTTAACAAAAGAAATAGGCTATATATATATATATATATATATATAAAATACATTATTTGAATACGCCCCAAATTACAACTAATATATTTTATTGATACTGATAGACCAACGATTTCATAATTTAAACTGTACTTAAATAGAAAAATATTAAAACAATATTAGCACTAAAGAGCTTTAGGATAGCTTTCGCCAGAGAGCATGGCTTTCTGGTACTTCAACTGACGCAAAAAAAAAGTTAATAACATGCAAATCAACTGATTATATAGACTTTGAGCGAGCCAGCCAGTGACCACAGCGACTGAAAGCAGCCAGACGAGCGACCCACACAGCGACCAATGCGACCTACGTCGCGACCAATGCGACCTACGTCGCGACGCACGTCGTTGGCCACTCAGAGAGCTCGACCCTGCATATTTTTTGTCGCGTTCACTGAACTGCGAGGTCAATGGTGGTTCAAATCCTATTCTCTGAAACCATTGAAGCAAATTTTTATCATTTTCTTCCACGGAGATCATGAGGGGGAAATCCAGTTTATCCAATAATCTCATCTCGTCAGACCTTCCCATACATGGAGCAAGATCAAAGCTGGAGGAAATCAAGTGAGACAGACGCTCGGACTGCCAATGTGACTTCAGAAGAAAGCAGCGGATAATCTTATCGAAATGGACGCATAACCTTAAGGTGCGAATTTGGGAGAATCTGGGCATAAACGTTTAAACATCTACAAAACTGATCAGGCTACTCAAGACTTGGGACGTATAGATCGCGGGGGGGGAAAGCATTTACATTAGCAGCGCGTCATGACGCGTTGTTCTGGACGATTTGGCACAGAGAGAACGATTCCTCCGACGCGCTCGCTGCGCGCCGTTTCCTTCCACGACACGTCCGTCTGATTGTTTCTTTTGTTTTTTTTATACCGCAGAGGGTTTAATTCCGTCACTTCGTACCACATTCTACACCTTGCCGCTTGGAAGTGGGCCAACCTTGTGTCTGGTGTCAAGCTAGCCTGAACAGATACTTTCAGACAGCTCATTTCTTCACCTCATTCCTGAGACCTGACTGCGCCCACCCCTTGTGTAAGCAATTTAAACCTGATAGCAGATCATCTCTAGCCCGCAAACCGCTTTTAACGTGGGACCAATTGTTAACTCGCATATCTTGGCACGTATGCACCTACTACTATATCCTACGCACTGAAGTACAACGATGCCTTACTTTTTTAAAGCGCAGTAGTCTTATGCCGCTTTACTTTCGATAAAACGCTCTTTTTTGGGGGGGCACATCGAGAAGTTAAAAACCCGCCGTCCTGTTTTGGGTTGCGTTTTTATTAGACTAATGGAACTATTAAGTACAGGTGCATACTGTCATTAACTGTGCGGTATTATGAATTTATTGCCAAGTGGAATATTTTTTTATTTATCAGTAGCAATGTGCTGGCTGACCTCCCATGTCGATGCGTCTTGGTGGTAAGTATGAGTCACAGTCACCTACAACAACCACCACACACAGTGCGCAAAGACCGTCTCAATGTAGGCCGAACTCCGATCACGTGTGAGGGGAAGGAAACGTCTACTTTAATTTTTAGCTATAGCTTTGCTATACAGCATCAACCGTAAAAAGAAAAATATCGCATCATTTATAGGCTACATGGTTTCAATATTTACTCTTGTAACCCATCTTCTTCTGCGTGCAGGTACATGGGCACCATCGGATCGCAGGTGATGTGCGACAACATCCCCGGGCTGGTGAACAAGCAGCGACAGCTGTGCCGCCAGCATCCCAAAGTCATGCAGGCCATCGGGGCCGGGATGAAGGACTGGATCGCAGAGTGCCAGTACCAGTTTAAAAACCACCGCTGGAACTGCCAGACCATGGCGAGGGACCACAACCTTTTCGGACGGCTCCTGCTACGCAGTAAGTGGTGCAATGTTGATTTTTGCTCCGATTCACTTTTATATAAAATAACTCTGCGTTCGAGAGGGGGAAAAAGCAGCTAGGCGTATGTGAACTAGTAGGCTATATACCAATGTCATGTTTTCATTGTATATTAGCGCATATAATTAAGACGGGCCAGCTCCTGCATGCCACTGTGCCTTTGCCAAACTTGTATGAGCAAACAAGCCATAGGCGTGCGTGAATCAATAGGAATATGGCTTGTTGCCTTGGTCTGTACTCATAAGTTTGGCAAAGGCTGGTAAACCAAAGTTGGCCTACATGTCATTTTTTTAATCTTCGCCCTTTCGTCGCATTCCATACATGGTATCATTTTACAGTGCTGCATTTATCAATTTGACGGAGTCGCTCTGTCACTCACTGCAACCGATCGGCAGCCTCTAGAGCTTCAGCTAGTGATGTGTGATTCATAAACGATTCGACCAAAAATAACGAAAATGTTTTGCAATCCGATTCTTATGCCATTATGATTCGTGAGTGGATCGTTAATTCGTTGTTTGATTTGCACATGCGTATCACTTGGACCCTTTGTCGATGTGTTGTTTACATGTGTTCACTTAAGTACCTCAGACATTGTTTATTCAATTGCGAAAGTAAACCCAATAATGGCAATTTATATGAAAATGAGTGTTGGATATATCGTGCACTGTTTGTATACTTTTCTGCTTAAAAAACAATTTTAATGTAAACCCCCTACGTCTTCGCTGTCAACACTATTCACCCATGAACGAGATCCGAGTCCGAAAAAGATCCGATCTTCGCATCACCAGCTCCCGCATGCATTTGACAACGGTGGTCTAGGCAGAGCAGTAAACTGTCAAATTAGACGTGTCACTTTCCAGCCCCTCTCCTTCCCTTACTAAGCCTCTATGCCTCTAACGACGTGTTATAACAAGCCTGGTCTCTTTTAATGCCACTGGAAGACCCTATATAGCACCGACGGCCTGGTGTTCCACTCCCAGGCCCTTTACATTAACCTGCAGGGCGGAACTTCCAACTGGTCCGTTTCATCTGGGTCCCTAATCAGCCGTGCGGTATTTGGACCTCCCTGCCTGAGCCTGGTTCTGTCACACGGCATTAGCAAGTAGCGGAGACATTACCCACACACGGAGGCAGCTCTCATGAGCTCCTCAACGTCAATTCCGTCGGACTAACTTCAAACATTTGCAAAGTACTTTTCTGCCTCCGGTGCCACGCTCTCTCTAGGCTTAGGGCGATTATCTCCCATTGACAGAGCCAGATTTTCGCCCAAAATACTCAAAGTTAGGGTTATTTTAAAACACTGGTAATATTTAGTTGTTAATGGGACGAGCTGCAGATATATGTAGACAGTTATCTTTGGAGAAAAGGTTAGGGCTCTCACGGTGACAGGTTAGAGTCGGCTGTTGTTAATTGACTTAAAGCATATTGGGCGCTCTCACGGTCTTAAAGTAGGCCCTCAATGAGTTGGTAACCTGTGTAGTGACCCATGGAAGATCTATATAGTGACCACAACTCTGAACTCTGGATAGTCATGTGTTCCCATTCCTTTAAGTTTAATTAATCTAACACAACATATTGTGGATAAATAATTCTGTAGTTTGTTAGTGATCTGTATGTGAACAATCGCTTTCTGTGTAGCCCGTGTTCAATGCTAGGTTTGGTTAAAGCTTGTGTTTAATTTGGTCGGAATGAATCCTAGGTCGGAGTTGGATCTTCAGTCCCTCTGTCACTGCAACAAAGACATATCTGAATGCCTGCTATTGGCATGAACTGTTTGAACTTTGTCTGTAATGCTGCCATTTGTACCTTTTGTTTTGCCCCCATCCATTCAAAATCATAAGTGTTTATTCAGTTTTTATGGCCCAGAGTTGGAAACTTTCTAGAGGTAGGCCTAGACAATGTCCTAGATCTCAGCCCAACTTAATTAAGCAGCTCATGGATCTCAAGACAGAAAAAGGTGCTTTCTGAACAGCCAAATCACCCTAAGAGCTGCTGTACAATTGTTTTGTTTCCCAATTGCTCATATTGAATAAAAAGGTGTGTGGGTGTGATGAGCTGTCAGAAGGTGTGGGTGTGACGAGCTGTCAGAAGGTGTGGGTGTGACGAGCTGTCAGAAGGTGTGGGTGTGATGAGCTGTCAGAAGGTGTGGGTGTGATGAGCTGTCAGAAGGTGTGGGTGTGATGAGCCGTTACAAGGTGTGGGTGTGATGAGCTGTCAGAAGCCGATTTGAAAATCTGCCTCATCTGACATCACAAGTGGGCGTGTCCAGCTAGATGTATGACGGTCCCGGATAGATGAGCAACGTTTGTTAAAGTCCGGCTGGTAGACTGATCTATCCATCATACATCTAGGTAGACATGCCAACTTGTGATGTCACTAAAACACAGGAAAGGGCAGATGTTTTTTAAACGGCTTGTAACGGCTAATCCCCGTCAGTCCTGGTGGTATAATACGGGACCTTTGAAGACGCCATAACCAAAGTACGGAATGTCTTAATACCCCTAACGAAGGGTCTTTCCACTGTTCATGTGTAATTATTAAGTATTTATTCTGTAGTGAAGGACCTCTTAGCCTCATTTATTGGGTAACCCTAGGCGTGTACATTTATGCCCTTATGGCGTGACATTGTAAGCACTGTGATTTTTTAAATTTATTTTATGTATGTATGTATTGCTGGACACTTTATACACTTAATTTTATTATTGCATCTTTCTATATTCCATGGGCTGCTGTAACAAGTGAATTTATCATGTATTGGATGAACTAAAGTTCTTATCTTATCTCTTATCTTCACGTGTTCGTAGGGCTGCTCGATTATGGAAAAAAATCATAATCATGATTATTTTGGTCAGTATTGAAATCACGATTATTCAAACGATTATTTTTCGGGTTTGAAAACATGATGTATTTATTTAGCATGTCTGTCCAATTTTTTTTTTGTAACTGAGAACTTTGAAATTTCGCCTTAAAGAAATACATAAAATAGTCCAAAAGAAAATGATCAAATCTAAAATAATGTACAGATATGTATCCAGGTGTTCTTCACTTTCTATAAAACATTTAATGAAAAGAATAAATAATAATTATAATTGAAAACTTGATTATATTCGTTTTTTGAACGTTTCACGCTAAAATCACTTTCGCGATCAAAATGAGATTAATGGCGCAGCCCTACGTCATGTGACCCTACCTCTACTCAACAAACCCCACCCCCAGCAGGCAGCCCTACGTCATGTGACCCTACCCCTACTAAACAAACCCCGCCCCCAGCAGGCAGCCCTACGTCATGTGACCCTACCCCTACTCAACAAACCCCGCCCCCAGCAGGCAGCCCTACGTCATGTGACCCTACCTCTACTCAACAAACCCCGCCCCCAGCAGGCAGCCCTACGTCATGTGACCCTACCCCTACTCAACAAACCCCGCCCCCAGCAGGCAGCCCTACGTCATGTGACCCTACCCCTACTCAACAAACCCCGCCCCCAGCAGGCAGCCCTACGTCATGTGACCCTACCCCTACTCAACAAACCCCGCCCCCAGCAGGCAGCCCTACGTCATGTGACCCTACCCCTACTCAACAAACCCCGCCCCCAGCAGGCAGCCCTACGTCATGTGACCCTACCCCTACTCAACAAACCCCGTCCCCAGCAGGCAGCCCTACGTCATGTGACCCTACCCCTACTCAACAAACCCCGCCCCCAGCAGGCAGCCGGGAGGCGGCCTTCGTGTACGCCGTGTCCTCGGCGGGCGTGGTCCACGCCCTGGCCCGCGCCTGCAGCGGCGGCCAGCTGGACTCCTGCTCCTGCGACCCCACCAAGAAGGGCTCGTCACGGGACGCCCAGGGCGCCTTCGACTGGGGCGGTTGCAGCGACCACGTGGAGCACGCCGTGCGCTTCAGCCAGGCCTTCGTGGACGCCAAGGAGCGGGCAGAGCGGGACGCCCGCGCCCTCATGAACCTCCACAACAACCGCGCCGGACGCAAGGTAGGCATGAACCTCCCGACCACCGCACCGCCCCAAGGTAGGCATGAACCTCCCGACCACCGCACCGCCCCAAGGTAGGCATGAACCTCCCGACCACCGCACCGCCCCAAGGTAGGCATGAACCTCCCGACCACCGTACCTGCCCCAAGGTAGGCATGAACCTCCAGACCACCGCACCGCCCCAAGGTAGGCATGAACCTCCCGACCACCGTACCTTCCCCAAGGTAGGCATGAACCTCCCGACCACCGTACCTGCCCCAAGGTAGGCATGAACCTCCAGACCACCGCACCGCCCCAAGGTAGGCATGAACCTCCCGACCACCGCACCGCCCCAAGGTAGGCATGAACCTCCCGACCACCGCACCGCCCCAAGGTAGGCATGAACCTCCACAACAACCGCGCCGGACGCAAGGTAGGCATGAACCTCCCGACCACCGCACCGCCCCAAGGTAGGCATGAACCTCCCGACCACCGTACCGCCCCAAGGTAGGCATGAACCTCCCGACCACCGTACCTGCCCCAAGGTAGGCATGAACCTCCCGACCACCGCACCGCCCCAAGGTAGGCATGAACCTCCAGACCACCGCACCGCCCCAAGGTAGGCATGAACCTCCAGACCACCGTACCGCCCCAAGAGGGTGACGTGCAGCACATGGTAGCAGGGTGACGTGCAGCACGTGGTAGCAGGGTGACGTGCAGCACGTGGTAGCAGGGTGACGTGCAGCACGTGGTAGCAGGGTGACGTGCAGCACGTGGTAGCAGGGTGACGTGCAGCACGTGGTAGCAGGGTGACGTGCAGCACGTGGTAGCAGGGTGACGTGCAGCACGTGGTAGGAGGGTGACGTGCAGCACGTGGTAGGAGGGTGACGTGCAGCACGTGGTAGCAGGGTGACGTGCAGCACGTGGTAGCAGGGTGACGTGCAGCCCGTGGTAGCAGGGTGACGTGCAGCACGTTGTAGGAGGCTGACGTGCAGCACATGGTAGGAGGCTGACGTGCAGCACATGGTAGGAGGGTGACGTGCAGCACATGGTAGGAGGCTGACGTGCAGCACATGGTAGGAGGCTGACGTGCAGCACATGGTAGCAGGGTGACGTGCAGCACATGGTAGGAGGCTGACGTGCAGCACATGGTAGGAGGCTGACGTGCAGCACATGGTAGCAGGGTGACGTGCAGCACATGGTAGGAGGCTGACGTGCAGCACATGGTAGGAGGCTGACGTGCAGCACATGGTGGGAGGCTGACGTGCAGCACATGGTAGGAGGCTGACGTGCAGCACATGGTAGGAGGCTGACGTGCAGCACATGGTAGGAGGGTGACGTGCAGCACATGGTCCTAGTCCTTCTGTCTCTGCCCTGCAGGCGGTGAAGCGCTTCATGACCCTGGAGTGCAAGTGTCACGGCGTGAGCGGCTCCTGCAGTCTGAGGACGTGCTGGCTGGCCCTGGCCGACTTCCGGCTGACCGGGGACCACCTGCGGAGGCGCTACAACGGCGCCGTCCAGGTGGCGGTCGACCAGTACGGGGCGGGCTTCACGGCGGCACACGCGCACCTCAAGCGGCCCGGCAAGAACGACCTGGTGTACCTGGAGGACTCGCCGGACTACTGCGTACGCAGCTTTGAGTCAGGTAGGCCTACTGTACATGCAGCGCTGAACATGCGTGTCCTGGGTTCTTTGCTCTGCTAGTCCCTGCCTGATCCTGATCCCTTCTGCTCTCCCTCGGACCCACGCTTCATTGTGTGTTTCGGTCTTTTTCAATGTCTGTCACACACGCTCGCTCTCTTTCTCTGCCGAGGTTTAAAGGGGTTTATTGGCCTGGAAAAGGGACATTTAAGCCCCTTGCAGTGTTACCCGGCAATGTTCCTGAACATTTCCTGCATGGGGTCATGTGTGAGTGGGAACAGGGCTGGATATCCTGGCTAATACACTGGTGATGTCATGATCAGGAACTGGTCCCATGTCCGGGTCAGTGCTGGTAGGGCTGCGTTGTGATGGAAGCAGGGAAATTGCTGGGAAAGGCACGTGAAGGGTCGTCTGACCTGCGACACATTTAAAGTAAGGCTTCTGAACCAATCAAAAGACTCCACTGATGACGCATTTGATTCCGTTAACGTTAGGGATTCACCGAAATCAAAATTCTTCGCCGAAAGCCGAAACCGAATGTGGCTTTTGCTGTTTTTCATTCATTTTGCTTTAGTTTTTCACGATTGCATAAATCAAACAATTAATGTCCTTTATAAACTTTTTTGTCTTGCTTTTCAATAAAAAAAAATCAATTACAAATTTGATACAAAATATTTATTTAATACTGAACGTTTTCTAACATTCCAGCAGACCTTATAGCAAGAATATAAGAACAATGTACCTTTAAATAAATGAGTAAAACATATTTTTTTGTTTTTTGTTTTTTTTTGGGTTAGTTTTATCATGTTCGGTGTATTTTTTTCGGGCGAAGGTGTGTGTGTGTTTGTAGGGTTTCTATCTTTGCCGTGTGTGTGTGTGTAGGGTTTTTGTCTTTGCCGTGTGTGTGTGTGTAGTACGTGTGAGTTCAGAGGTTGTAGTTGGGAGCAGAGGTTGTGTGGTGATCAGGTATCAGTCGGTTTAAGGCCCATTACACACTTGAGTCGAATGAAACCTGAGAGCACATGCACTCGAACATAAATCAACCCAGTAGCGCACGCACGCACGCACATGCACACGCACACACACAGAGACAGACAGAACTGCTTTAAAGGGTTCCTCGTTTAAACGTCCTGACCATCTTGTGTGAGAGACACTGTCTCACACACAAGGTCTGAGACAGTGTTCTCAAACCTCCCCCAATTAGCCAACTACTGTACGCAGACGGTGCCTCGACCAAGCAAGTCCCTGCTCTGGGGCATCCATTTAAAAGACCCTCCGGAACCAGGCTGGGGGGCCCTGGGAGGCTGGGGGGCCCTGGGAGGCTGGGGGGCCCTGGGAGGCTGGGGGGCCCTGGGAGGCTGGGGGGCCTCTGGGCACCGGTGCATCACAGCCCCAGCAGGCTGAACAGGGGGCATGCGCTATGGTAAACACTGCCCTCTCTTCCTTTGTTGGCCCCTTTATGAACCGATTCCCTCCCTCCCATTCTGTCTCTGAGATAGAGGCTCCCACCTTAAATAACCCAGGCTCCTGCTCCTGCTCCTTCTCCCTCACACAGTACACTGCATGGGAAGGAGCAGGTGAACAGGCCCCCCAACACCTCTGAACCGCAAACATTCAATCACTCTCACCGGGGGGGGGGGGGGGGGGGGGGGGGGGGGGGGGGGGGGCCTGGCCCGACGGAGGGGGGGCCGACAGAGGGGGGGGGGCAGCCAGCGAGTGTTTTATCAATTAACCCGCACGCCAGCGAGTCAGGTGCTACACTCATCCTTCTGCGCCCTGTCAGCCTAATCCAATGAGCAGACGAGAGAGAGAGAGAGAGAGAGAGAGAGAGAGAGAGAGAGAGAGAGAGAGAGAGAGAGAGAGAGAGAGAGAGAGAGAGAGAGAGAGAGAGACGCCATGATGTCACCCCTAGCAGTGCAGCATACCGTGGATGACGGACAGGTTTGTTGCCAAGATGGGCGGGGCTTAGATCATGCCCAGACATATAATAGAGAGCGAGACAGAGAGTTCACAAAGACAGCTTGAAAGTAAATATCAAGGAATTCCACCTCATTGGAATTTGATGTTTTACGTGTCACTTCAGAAAAGGTTTACCCGAGTGAACATAAACACCTGCTGACAGGCAATTCACAGAATAAATAATTACTCTTAACAGGCTGGGAACACTTCGTTGCTGTCTTTCTAAAACAGGGGAATATGTGTTGCGCCCAGGGACTGATACTTGCCTAAAATCAGTGTAGAGGCCAGTACAGTATCAGGACCCTCCTCAGGGTGTGTGTGTGTTTGTGTGTGTGTACACGCGTCGCAACAGGCGCCAAATATAAAATACCCAGCCGATGAAGAGCGGAGGCCTGGGTGAAAGCTCCTTTCATCATTCTCTCATCTATCTCTCTCCACAACTCATCATTCTACCTCCCCCCTTCCCTCTCCTCCCCCCTTCCCTCTCCCCCTCCCCCCTTCCCTCTCCTCCCCCCTTCCCTCTCCTCTCCACCTTAACCACGCTGCTCCTCCCCCTCCTCCCCCCCCTTCCCTCTCCTCAACCTTACCCCCACTGCTTCACCCTTGTCTCAAAATATCAAAAGGTATCTAAAGATTGATAGTCTAAATGTTTTATATGTTTCGACCAATCATGTTGCTGGAGGCGTGGTTACAATTGAAGTCATTGTTTAACAGAAATTCGGCCTGCGGTACTACAACGTAAAAATAGAATGTCTGTAAAGGTTTCAAATCAAGCCTGTGTTGACATACACAGATTGAAATCAGGTTTGTTCTTCGGTGTAATATCTCCGTACACTGACCTGTAGCCACACCACATGGCTCCTGTTCCCTGAGCTTTATCTAATCTACCTTTATCTGTGGCGTCTCCTCTTCTCTCGGTTTATTCTTCTATCCTCTCCATACTTTTCTCCAACCTCGCCCTGGTCACAGCCATGGCTGGCTCCTGTCCAGTCAACTTGGGATGCGGTTGTTTGCAACACGTGTATGAAACCTATTGTGTGTGGATGTAAGACCAGCAGAGGAAGGTGAAACGACAATATATCGCTGTTGTTACCGTAAAGATGTTCATAGAAGCAGGTGCCAAGCACTTCATATTGCTAGTTTAACCCATTGCCTGTATATCACAAAGATAGCTAGGATAGGAAGATACACTACGCAAAGTACTATTTTTAAGTGCCAGGATGTACATGCATACGATAAGTGCTTACACCACACCTCCACAACCAAAGCCAAGACAGGCTCATTTAATGACGGTTAAGCAGGTCTCATCGAGGGGTAATATTTAACACGGGGCGCCTCTGATATCCCCAACGGTCTCATGTCATCCTCTCTCTCCCTCCCTCTCTCTCCAGGGTCCCTCGGGACGGGCGGGCGGGTGTGCAACAGGACGTCCCGTGGCGTGGACAGCTGTGAGGTCATGTGCTGTGGGCGGGGCTACGACACGTCGCGCGTTAGCCGCACCACCAAGTGTGAGTGCAAGTTCCATTGGTGCTGCGCCGTGCACTGCCAAGACTGCCACCTGCAGGTCGACCTGCACACCTGCAAGGGGCAGACGTGACCCCGTCCCCAGCCCCAACGCCCAGTTCTGTCAGCCAATCAGAGCTCTCCTTCAAGATGATGACTGGAGCTGGAATCTTCTTAAAAAATCCAGTCTTGCGTCTGGTAACTCTGCACACGTGTCAGGTTCTTACGCTTCATTGTGTGGGGGCGTCACATAACACACCTAATATATCAGTATGCTAGCTCCATGTTTATTACCGGCATGGGAGACTGACTATAAAAAGGCCTCAGGCTTTTGAAAGCGGGACAGGTTTTAAACAGACAGTAATGAGATGATGATGTGATGATGAGTACACCAAGGATGGAGGAATTCCATTGAGATTGGTCATCTCTATTCGTTGTCAGAGGGCATGTTGAGGTGAACTCTGTCCTTAGTAGATGGACCCAGTACTCACCACTCTGCCAGTTCTGCCACGCCCGACTCACCTTATTTAATGTAGAAATAGAAATGTGAGTCTCGGTTCTGTATCGGGTAACGTCATTACTATCCAAGCTTCAAAGGTCAAACTAGTTGAGTATTAAGCAGAGTATGTAGCGTGTCAATCTCCTTCTAATGTTACATAATTGCACCTGTTGATGTTTTGTATTAACACATTCATATATACTCTGTAGTTCTGTTCTTCCAAGTCGGTCACTGAAGCACTTACCCTTGTATCCGGGAGCACTTCTTACATTTTGGGTTGGGAGAAAAACTTGCAGACAAAGAACATTATGAACACCGGACTGATTTGTGTGTGTGAAGATCTCATCCAAGCGGACATGTTTCTGGACTGTTATCCAGGACCCTGTTGCTGTGTAGTGCAGAGGGGAGATAGTGAGCAGTCTGAACATGTCATTAGCAGAGGACAGACCAGCGCGCTGCTGAGTTCATTCACAATTCCCCTTTCAACTCCCCGTGGGTGTTAGTTTCCCCTTTTCATGGCTCAGAAGCCAGCAGGAGACCTTGACTACGTTTCATGTTTGTCAACAGATGTGTTGGCGGTTTGCGAGCATGTTGCATTCGTGCCACGGTGGCCTGTCCACTCATAAACACATCTTAGACACCTGGAACGCATGTTCTTCTGGTTTCACAACATCGGAACAATCCCAAATTTAATTTGGAGACCAAAGTGATTTTTGAGGGGGCAGGAATTGGTTCGTAACACTGCACATATGCAACACTCACTGAAAACACATGTATGGAAATCCCTGAATCACCCAGGAAGCCAAATGGTTTCTAATGACCAAATATTGCGATGGTTTGGCCAATGCTTATCATAAGCAGTGGTACAGAAAACAGAACCAAGGGTACGAATGGGTGACCGTTCTGAGCGATGTTTGTTTTAGAAAGCTTGTAAGACTATCTTTCGTCCTATGTGGTCTACTGTTGGCCAATGGCAGTCCCTACTTTGGTTTCATTGTATTTATTTACTCCCAAGTAATGGGAAAAATGTGGATTCCAATCGTATCCTAAACCTTGTCCAGGCTGCGGGAGCATTTAAAGGGTTATGCGATGCAATTCTAGTCCTCAGTCATCTCCTTGCTTACAAAAGCAAAGGGATTTAAGACCATATTTTCCTTTAGACTTGTAACTGCCTGGACGGTCAGCCTTAACCTGCAGTGGGACATTTATGAGTCAGGTTCCACTGGCAAATGGGACTTGATCAGCTTAATGAAATTAGCCCGACATTATTAATTCTGATCGAATAACATTGGGGAGAGATTGGCTTGATCATCATTAAACACTGCATTCTGTTGCCTCTTAACAGAATGAATTATTTTTATGATATTGTAACAGGATAGCTGTGATCATTGCCTAACCGCTTGAAGTGAGTCATTCAGATCACCTGTGCTTAAAGGATGTATTCACCAGTACCAAACAGGTTGTGCATTTCTGAAAATGGTGAAACCCACAATACCATTAGGTAGATCAATTACAATGTGCATTGTAATCTCAGTAATACTGATTATTTAACATTATGCTCTTATCCACAGATTTATTGTACAAGTGAAATTTATACATTTTAGCAAATTAAATGTAGTTTAACGAACCAGTGACCTAAGTATTAAAGCCAACACTTCCACCAATCCTGACCAGACAACCCAAGAGTTCCCTACTAAACACTTTATTTCCATCCCAAGATTCCAGAGACGTGTCAATCTGCTGCCCTCAATTGGTGATCCAGCAGATTACACTCAACGGCCCAAGGGAACATAACCTTAAAAGATCCACCGTTTATGGGCCACCAATGTGCCTAATATCAATTCACTGCAATGTATTTTTCAGGTTGGATTGTGCTCACCTGATCATGAGAGGATGTCGTCAGGTCTTTATTCAGTTGGGAGGGAGGTCAGGATGGTGAGGATCCCACCAGTGAAATCAAGATTCAGCAAAGGAAAACCTTTAACAGATCTATAGACTGAGGTTATTTGAGCTCTTAAATTCAAACGTTTTCTGGGGCTTTAACATCAGTCCCTGTGGTGGTGTTTTGTGGGGGGGGGGACGGACGACACATTGCACAACAGACCACACAGTAGGCCAGCTGACCCAGAAGATTCACCCTTGTTGGTTTCGTGTACAAACCTGATTCAGAATGACCAAGGGCGTTGTAGAAGCTTGCAGTAAAACAGTCCTTTATTGTACTTTTTTGTTTCTTTCCATGTTTTAAAGATGGCAATTCGCTCGCCTCTTTTTGTACAACAAACGGCTTTACAAGAGATCCACGTCCCCCGAAATGGCAAACATAACAAATAAAAAGTCCAAAACTATTCTGAATTCTGTTTTCTTTATTTCATTTTGAATCCCTTCTCTCTCCAGCAGTGGCTTTGTCTCCTGTCCTGTTTATTGGCACAAAGGTGTGTCAGTCCAGTCCCAGACGGCGCTACGGCCATCAGTTTGTCCGTCTGTCTGTCGGCTCCTCTAGGCCCGCCATCAGTCCGTCCGTCTGTCGGCTCCTCAGGGCGTCTAGATGCGGGTGAGCTGGTGCCACAGACTGGAGGGCAGGAGGCTCTCCACCTTCTCCATGATGAAGTTGAGGGGAGCGAATAAAGTACTCAGGAACTGGTGGAAAAGATGGAAAGAAAATCAAGTTAGAGAACATTTACACTGTTCCAAGCAGGATAAGAACATGATTATGTAACAGAAACTAGGGAGGCCCAAACCCATTCCTCGGGTTCGCTCAGAACTGCAAACATGGCAAACAAGAGAAAATGGAGGAGGAATCCTCTTCTATAATAAAGACTTGGTAAAGGACAACAGAAGAGACCCAGGTACACATCCTGCTAGCTGGCAACAACACTGAAAGAGAGACAGAACTACAGGCAGAGAGACAGAACTACAGGCAGAGAGACAGAACTACAGGCAGAGAGACAGAACTACAGGCAGAGACAGAACTACAGGCAGAGAGACAGAACTACAGGCAGAGACAGAACTACAGGCAGAGAGACAGAACTACAGGCAGAGACAGAACTACAGGCAGAGACAGAACTACAGGAAGAGAGAGAACTACAAGCAGAGAGACAGAACTACAGGCAGAGACAGAACTACAGGCAGAGACAGAACTACAGGCAGAGAGACAGAACTACAGGCAGGGAGACAGAACTACAGGCAGGGAGACAGAACTACAGGCAGGGAGACAGAACTACAGGCAGAGAGACAGAACTACAGGCAGAGAGACAGAACTACAGGCAGAGAGACAGAACTACAGGCAGAGAGACAGAACTACAGGCAGAGAGACAGAACTACAGGCAGAGAGACAGAACTACAGGCAGAGGGACAGAACTACAGGCAGGGAGACAGAACTACAGGCAGAGAGACTGAACTACAGGCAGAGACAGAACTACAGGCAGGGAGACAGACCTACAGGCAGGGAGACAGAACTACAGGCAGAGAGACAGAACTACAGGCAGAGAGACAGAACTACAGGCAGAGAGACAGAACTACAGGCAGAGAGACAGAACTACAGGCAGAGGGACAGAACTACAGGCAGAGACAGAACTACAGGCAGGGAGACAGAACTACAGGCAGAGGGACAGAACTACAGGCAGGGAGACAGAACTACAGGCAGAGGGACAGAACTACAGGCAGAGACAGAACTACAGGCAGAGAGACAGAACTACAGGCAGAGACAGAACTACAGGCAGGGAGACAGAACTACAGGCAGAGACACTCACAGCCTTGGCGAAGACGCCCATGAGCTCTGGGAACTGGTGTGTGAGCAGCGCCAGCATGGCAGTGAAGGAGCAGAGGCCGGCCGTGAACAGGATGAAGAAGGGCAGCTCCTTCTTGGGGTAGACTGACACCTCGTGGAATACTGCTTCCACACATGAACACACGCACGCACAAACGAGACACACACACAGAGGCACAAAGAAATACATTTAGATGCTTCTTTTCATGGGCTGGTCACAGGCTTTTCATTGAAATGTGACCACGGTAACAGCTTACAACACAACCCAATCCCTGGT
This sequence comes from Gadus chalcogrammus, assembly GCF_026213295.1. Taxonomy (NCBI): domain Eukaryota; kingdom Metazoa; phylum Chordata; class Actinopteri; order Gadiformes; family Gadidae; genus Gadus; species Gadus chalcogrammus. The sequence goes on from NC_079420.1 coordinate 501,786, forward strand.
GGCCCCATTACTGTGGTTGTTATCCAGTGGGCCAGTTCAAGGGAACATAAGGGAATGCCCTCGATATGCAGATACACTCATAACGTCACCTTTGAATCTCTAAAAAGGACTTCAACCCGGAAGTATACACTACCATTCAAAAGTTTGGGGTCACCCAGACAATTTCATGTTTTCCATGATACCTCACACTTTAATTCATCAAATGAGTTGCAAAATGAAGAGAAAATATAGTCAAGGCATTGACGAGGTTGGAAATAATGATTTTGTCCGTACGTAGCCTAAAACAATTCGTAATTAATCTTGAAATGGTTGCTCAACTTTGCAAATAAACAACAAGAGACACTAGAGGCGAATGGACGAGTATACAGGTGAGTCATACAGGTGAGACCTCCATCTATAAGAGTCCTACAGATGAGTCCTCCATCTATAAGTGTCATACAGGTGAGTCCTCCATCTAGAAGTGTCATACAGGTGAGTCCTCCATCTAGAAGTGTCCTACAGGTGAGTCCTCCATCTATAGGTGTCATACAGGTGAGTCCTCCATCTATAGGTGTCATACAGGTGAGTCCTCCATCTATAGGTGTCATACAGGTGAGTCCTCCATCTAGAAGTGTCATACAGGTGAGTCCTCCATCTAGAAGTGTCATACAGGTGAGTCCTCCATCTATAGGTGTCATACAGGTGAGTCCTTCATCTAGAAGTGTCATACAGGTGAGTCCTCGATCTAGAAGTGTCATACAGGTGAGTCCTCCATCTAGAAGTGTCATACAGGTGAGTCCTCCATCTAGAAGTGTCATAAAGGTGAGTCCTCCATCTAGAAGTGTCATACAGGCGAGTCCTCCATCTATAGGTGTCTTACAGGTGAGTCCTCCATCTATAGGTGTCATACAGGTGAGTCCTCCATCTGTAAGAGTCCTACAGATGAGTCCTCCATCTAGTAGTGTCATATGGGTGAGTCCTCCATCTATAAGTGTCATACAGGCGAGTCCTCCATCTATAGGTGTCATACAGGTGAGTCCTCCATCTAGAAGTGTCATACAGGTGAGTCCTCCATCTAGAAGTGTCATACAGGTGAGTCCTCCATCTAGAAGTGTCATACAGGCGAGTCCTCCATCTAGAAGTGTCTTACAGGTGAGTCCTTCATCTATAAGTGTCTTACAGGTGAGTCCTCCATCTAGAAGTGTCTTACAGGTGAGTCCTCCATCTATAGGTGTCATACAGGTGAGTCCTCCTGGCTCCATCTAGAAGTGTCATACAGGTGAGTCCTCCATCTATAGGTGTCATACAGGTGAGTCCTCAATCTATAGGTGTCATACAGGTGAGTCCTCCATCTAGAAGTTTCATACAGGTGAGTCCTCCATCTATAAGTGTCTTACAGGTGAGTCCTCCATCTATAAGTGTCATACAGGTGAGTCCTCCATCTATAGGTGTCATACAGGTGAGTCCTCCATCTAGAAGTGTCATACAGGTGAGACCTCCATCTAGAAGTGTCTTACAGGTGAGTCCTCCATCTATAAGTGTCTTACAGTCGAGTCCTCCATCTATAAGTGTCATACAGGTGAGTCCTCCATCTATAGGTGTCTTACAGGTGAGTCCTCCATCTATAAGTGTCTTACTTGGTAGCAGCTCTCTGTCGGCCGTCTCTGTACAGATGGGGTAGGGGTAGAAGAGATGACCCTTCTCTAGGGGGTACGGGATCATTCTGAAGGCTGTGGGGGCGCACACACACACAGGTATGAATGCATGGCTCGGTGCCCTAGCGGTGCCATGTGTGTATCGTGGGTGTGTATATATATATCTCTGTATCTACATGAGTACATACTGCCCTCCCAGGTGCAGTGCAGCAGGTTGAGCGCGCCCTCCACTCTCTTCCAGTGCTGCAGGTGGAAGAAGGCGTAGGCGATGGCCTCACTGTCGCCGCGCTTCAGGATGTGTTCTGGAGGGAGGATGAGACTCTTCATCTCCAGGAGATACTGGGGGGGGGACGGTGAGGGGACAGGTTAGAGGTGAACCGGTACCACAGAGGGAACAACACATTATCACAGAGCCTTAGCATCGAGGGTTAGGGTTAACCCTATTAACACCTTAGTTAACGTGAACAGCATGACTCATTATTACTAGACCATTTGTTAACTGTTAATTAACTAAGTTAATGCTTATTACTGCAACATCTAATGTTAATGAATAGTTCATTAACGTACCCTAATTGATAAGGGTTGCCAATTCTACACGCCACTGAACCAGTCCCCCCCCCCCCCCCCCCCCCGGGTCTTACTTTAGGGACGTGGGGGTTAAACTCCACCGCTCTGTGGATGGCTTCCACAGCGTTCATCTCTGCGGTGCTCAGCCCCCTCCTGGAGGCCGCCTCGGGAGAGAACCTGGAGCAACACAACACAGGACGCTCAACACACAGGACGCACAACACAACACACAGGACGCACAACACAACACACAGGACGCTCAACACAACACACAGGACGCTCAACACAACACACAGGACGCACAACACAACACACAGGACGCACAACACAACACACAGGACGCTCAACACACAGGACGCACAACACAACACACAGGACGCACAACACAACACACAGGACGCTCAACACAACACACAGGACGCTCAACACAACACACAGGACGCTCAACACAACGCACAGGACGCACAACACCACACACAGGACGCTCAACACAACACACAGGACGCACAACACCACACACAGGACGCACAACACCACACACAGGACGCTCAACAAAACACACAGGACGCTCAACACAACACACAGGACGCACAACACAACACAGGACGCACCACAACACACAGGACGCACAGCACAACACAACACACAGGACGCACAACACACACACAGGACGCTCAACACAACACACACACAGGACGCTCAACACAACACTCAGGAAGCTCAACACAACACACAGGACGCTCAACACAACACACAGGACGCACAACACAACACAACACACAGGACGCACAACACAACACAACACACAGGACGCACAACACACACACAGGACGCTCAACACAACACAGGACGCACAACACAACACACACGCTAGTGACCCAGTAACCCTGGGGTGACAGGACGCTAGTGACCCAGTAACCCTGGGGTGACAGGACGCTAGTGACCCAGTAACCCTGGGGTGACAGGACGCTAGTGACCCAGTAACCCTGGGGTGACAGGACGCTAGTGACCCAGTAACCCTGGGGTGACAGGACGCTAGTGACCCAGTAACCCTGGGGTGACAGGACGCTAGTGACCCAGTAACCCTGGGGTGACAGGACGCTAGTGACCCAGTAACCCTGGGGTGACAGGACGCTAGTGACCCAGTAACCCTGGGGTGACAGGACGCTAGTGACCCAGTAACCCTGGGGTGACAGGACGCTAGTGACCCAGTAACCCTGGGGTGACAGGACGCTAGTGACCCAGTAACCCGGGGTGACAGGACGCTAGTGACCCAGTAACCCGGGGTGACAGGACGCTAGTGACCCAGTAACCCGGGGTGACAGGACGCTAGTGACCCAGTAACCCTGGGGTGACAGGACGCTAGTGACCCAGTAACCCGGGGTGACAGGACGCTAGTGACCCAGTAACCCTGGGGTGACAGGACGCTAGTGACCCAGTAACCCGGGGTGACAGGACGCTAGTGACCCAGTAACCCGGGGTGACAGGACGCTAGTGACCCAGTAACCCGGGGTGACCCTAACCCCGTGGAGCCCTGACCCGTACTCACTTGTCAGACACGGCCCTGGCCTTGAGCAGCGCTGCTGTATAACATATTGTTGCAGATTTAGGTAAACTTATATCTGTGGAGCACACAAACACACACACGCACGCGCTTTAGTGAGGACCGGACCACAGACGACAGCCGGGACAGCCAGCGGCAGGTTGGAAAACATTCCACGTGATCACCTCCTTCACAAACGCCCCTCCTAGAGTCAGCTTGGGGGGGGGGGGTCTCTGGCTTACCGTCGTACTTGGCCAGCACTGCCTGTACGTCTGCGTAGTTCTGGAGCTCCAACAGAGACTCCAGTAGGTTCTCATGGATGTTGAACATACTGAGAAGAGGGAACTCCTTCATTAACTGGAAAACACACAGCTGTTGTTACATGTGACAGCAGACAGAGGGCGACAAACAGGTCATTAAAACACAGCATGGTACCAAAGACGCTATTAGAAATGGAGCTTGGATTGAAAATCTTTAATTCCATTTATGCATGGTGAGTATTGTATTCAGGTAGTATTATGAAACAGGGCTATGAGGAACAGTGAGCGTGTAACAGTGAGGGCTCCTACATCTCTCATCATCTTGGCTGCTTCTCGTGTTCTCCCTAACTTCCGGGAACACATGGCAAGCCTCCTCTTTATGTACACCAATACGTTGGTGTCCCTTCCTGCACACACACACACACAAACACACACAGTTAATGAACGGTGAAAAAAGCACTCCTCAAACTATGAAGAGCACGTCAATATTCAGATAATCCAGAACATTCACAGTATTACTAGTGTGTGTGTGTATGCGTTAATATCACGGGTCACCCACATGTTACGGCCAAGTTAATTGTTTTCTTTCCAGAGGAAAACTTATTCGTATTTATATGAATGTGGTGATGAGTATTGAGTCCGCTGGAAATGATAAAAGTGTTTAATGGATAAGGATATGATGATGTTCAGCTTTCTAACCAGACCCTCTGTCTGTATCTGTCTGTCTGTCTGTCTGTCTGTGTGTGTGTATCTCTGTCTGTGTGTGTGTGTGTGTGTGTGTGTGTGTGTGTGTGTGTGTGTGTGTGTGTGTGTGTGTGTGTGTGTGTGTGTGTGTGTGTGTGTGTGTGTGTGTGTGTGTGTGTGTGTGTGCGCGTGTACTCACTGTGCTGGGCCTCATACTGGGAGCTGTGGTGTGTGTACTCACTGTGCCTCATACTGGGAGCTGTGG
>NC_079420.1:511738-546738 GCF_026213295.1 Gadus chalcogrammus
TACATCAGGGGGACTGGGGGAATTCTTTTTAATTACCATAGCCCCACATCCATCTCCTCTTCTTAACGTTCAATTAAAACCGCACAATGGGCCAATTCTTTATTTTCCCGATATAGCTTGGATTGGACCAAATGGGATTGCCGGCAGTCGGACTGCTAGCGAGCGTTCGTGTGGAGTCGATGCAGTTGTTTATGGCACACAGTACAGACTGTTGGTAAAGAACACAACCGTGGCTTTAGCAATCAATCTTTTAACGCAAATCAGTCGCCATCACGGAGTATAAATACATACAGTGACTAACATTAATGCGTTTAAATTCTAACCACACACACTTTTAATTGATAACACATTAGAGTTATCTGTATATCTCAGTAGTGTCCCAGTGGTGGGGTCAAGAGTGCAATGCTGCGCATAAAAGAGAACATGAAACCTAAATGTACTTTTTACCCTTTAAGCTAATTAGCTTTTAAACAGACAAGGGTAGTGATGGTGTCTGATCCATGTATTGATCGCTGGGGCGTCCTCTAACCACGCTATTCTGACCGATCAATGGACACCTGTCCCCAACCCGCTACCCGTTATGGTGTGGGTTGTGCATTCGGTTTACATTTCACACTTTGATAAGTGACGACAAGGGCCAGCAGGGGACAAACCGCCTCCTGGAACGACACATGCTGCTGCTGCACAAGCCTAGTGATGAGATAACAATGCAAGGAAACAACGAAGCTGAGGGCTGGCTTCTCATTATCCCTCGTAGGGTCAGCTCAGCGGGCAGAATGTGTTGTAGTCCAGCATTAAAGTCGTACGAGAGGCCCCACGCAGCCGCATCAGCTACCAGGGAGCGGGTCAATGGGGTCCGATATGTTGAAGTGTTCTTACCGGACACACTCTGTCGACTGGAGTCGGCCTCCCCATTACTGGTAGTGGTGTTGGTGGGGGCGCTGCTGTCCACTCCGCCCAGCAGGGGGCGCAGGTGGCTCACGGACACCTGCTCAATGAAGGAAGTCCCGTACTTCCTGAAGTACCACCACTCAAAGATCTGTCACAGACAGACAGACAGACAGACAGACAGACAGACAGACAGACAGACAGACAGACAGACAGACAGACACCAAAACAAACACATTAATGGAACGTTTTCTCGAGTCTCATTACTATCCCTGCTTTTCTTGCTGCGTTTGTCAACTTTATAAATCGGTTATTTTCTATAAAATACCACACCCGTGAGAAAAATGACTTCCACAATCAAATACAGCATATGTTTATAGTCATGCTTCTTGCTGTTCCCTATAGCCCTGGGAAAATTAAGCTCCTTCCCTAAAAGCATGCTGATGAGCAAGGCACATCATAGCAGAAGCAATGGCAGTATTCAATTGCACAATTGTGGTTGCACAATGCGAAAAAAGGAAATATTTGCAACTTAAAACCAAAAAAACCCTATTCTGTACTTTAGTATTATTTCCACATCTTTGCCCTTCTCAATAGCCATATCATTGTAGTGCAGTATTCACCGTACAGCTGCATGCCCTGCCCAGACCCAGCACTGCTCTACTGGATTCATGGTTCTCACTAAAGCTGCATCGTATAAACATGTCCCCATGCTTAATGTATGATGGGAATGATTATGATCCATCCCATTAGGCCAGTCTATTTTAGCCTGGCCCTCTCCTGGATTGGCTGTCAGGTCATTGGCTCATTGATCATGTGACCTCGGTTTTTTATTATAGTCCTTTTTCAAATGGTCAACGTGTTCGTTCATTTTAACGGGGAAGTTGTTTGTGCTTCTGTGGGGAAGCTGTGTGTGTGTGTGTATGTTTTTGTGGGGAAGCAGTGTGTGTGTGTGTGTGTAGTATTTCTGTGGGGAAGCCGTGTGTGTGTGTGTTTGAGTGTGTGGTGAAGCCGTGTTTTTGGGGAAGCTATGTGTATGTGTGCGCTCACCCGTGTGAAATGTTTTTTGTGGGGAAGCTGTGTGTGTGTGTGTGTGTGTGTGTGTGTGTGTGTGTGTGTGTGTGTGTGTGTGTGTGTGTGTGTGTGTGTGTGTGTGTGTGTGTGTGTGTGTGTGTGTGTGTGTGTGTGTGTGTGTGTGAGCCCCAGGGGTTCAGCTGAAGCTGGACTACAGCCCTCTGGAGCAGCATGGTCAGAGAGGTGAGGACAGCACTGGGCCCTTACCTCCACAGCCAACACCAATTTATGGCTAGAGAGTCCGGCACTCAGTCCCTCCACACAACCAATACACCCGTAGGACACAAGCACCACACCACACCAACGACAGGCCCCAGGGTCCCAGGCTGTAAGCAATGGGGTCCCATGTACTCCCCTAGCCCCCAGGGGAGTGGGACTGGCACCACGTGTTCCTCGCCCGATCTGCTCCCAAGATCAAGACCGTCCCCAGCTATGAGTCTGTTGGTGCTTGATATGTGTGGTTACCCTGAGTACTAACGAGACATAATGAATAGGGATGTGTTCGACTTCAGGAATGAACGACTGCATTGAGGTAAAAATGAACTAAATCCACAAAACGCTAAAGAACTGCAGAGCCAGTCAATGAAAGCTGACTGCATCGAGTAATGCTCCTCTCCAAGCTCTGTGAGGAGGTATCAACGCTCTATCAATACCTCTCGTCAATAGCAGGGAGAGACGGTGTCCGTCTCTCAGATACACAACGATGTGGATAACCAGCGCCACCGATATCAGTACCCCGCAATAAGAGGGGGCACAGCTGTGGGGAAAGGAGGGCGGGTCTTACCAGGATGAGTCCTGATATGAGGGATGAGGTGCCAGTCAAAGCCACGTAGAACTTGGGCGTCAGGGTGTTGAGAAACATGCTTACTGCAAGGGAGACAAGAAGAAGATACAAAGCGTTAGCACAGTATCACTTCAATACACATTTAAATGTCTAATCATCGTCAGGACAGTGTCCAAGAAGAAAGAAACAAACCGAACCCTAACTCAACAGCTGGGCCACTGTTCAGCTTCCTTTGAAATGTTGCAGGATGAACACAAATAATCATTGTGTCACAGACACCCAGATTACTGCAGGCGGCCTTCCACACACACACACACACACACACACACACACACACACACACACACACACACACACACACACACACACACACACACACACACACACACACACACACACACACACACACACACACTCTATACCAAAGAGACCACTTGTGTCTGTACGTCAATGGGACACTGACCCGAGAGTCATTAATGGCATACAGTATATATTATACAGTATAACAACTAGCGAGAGTTATCTACTGGTCAGATGAGGATAAATGGGTAACTCAATGTGTCAATATTTATATCTGTTCTATTTTACCCACTGTCAATGTAAAACATATTTTCATTGTTTATGAATCACTTTTTTTCAATGTCTATAATTGAACAATTATTCCAAAAATGTAAAATACCCATAGTTGCGTATATTATTATGGTCTTCTATCTTGCTACTTTCCATCACCGCAGTCATAGAACATGCTTTCAATATGGGGAACCGTCTTTATTAATCTAAGTCGTTCCCACCACTTCCTTCCACAAAAACTCCTCCAAGACTTTAGCTCACGCTGACGCTGTCGTATAAAATAGTGCAAAAAAAAGATATCAATGTTACTTTTGGATGACAACATTTGAACATCTTTTGCGCATAATGTCTCCCAGCCGTCGAGCTCACACGGTGTAAATATGTTTACAATATGGTAATACGGTGCTAGGGGACGTAAATAATCCCAGCACAGAGAGAGAGAGAGAGAGAGAGAGAGATCTCCTCCTCTCATGCATTGCGTAAGACATTTGTTTTTCGGTGGATATTTTTATCTCGAGCTCAGGCCCACACACTCGCTGGGGTTAGGCCAATTGGAAGGGCGACCGCGAAGGCAAACCATCTGTTACGTGTCGAGTTCTGTTCTGATAATCGAAGGGGTTTCTGAAAGACTACACGGAAGAGGCTTGTGTCAGTGAACTCCCACTACTGTGCAGAGGACCACAGAGCGATCCAACGGAGCCCTGGTCCTGCACCATCCATCATCACATGGACCATGGGGACGGACTGATTAGATGAGAGAGCCCAAAGAGAGGCGGACTAGGACAAAATAAATAATGGAAATAACACACTGAGACTACACACCATATGAGATACTTTTCTAAAATACCTGGCTGCCGTTTAGGCTTCAAACCGATTATGACTGTTGTGATAAATGCCTCTGAGCCGAGATCATCTGTAGGGCCGTGCCCATTGACCCTCCCCCACGCACACACGGCCTAAAGGTCACCACGAGCTAGGAGACAATGACCTTTACTGAGGAGGACACAGCTGACCTGAATGATAATACACTGGTCCATACGCTGATCTGAATGATAACACACTGGTCCATACGCTGATCTGAATGATAACACACTGGTCCATACGCTGATCTGAATGATAACACACTGGTCCATACGCTGATCTGAATGATAATACACTGGTCCATACGCTGATCTGAATGATAACACACTGGTCCATACGCTGATCTGAATGATAACACACTGGTCCATACGCTGATCTGAATGATAATACACTGGTCCATACGCTGATCTGAATGATAACACACTGGTCCATACGCTGGTCTGAATTATAATACACTGGTCCATACGCTGATCTGAATGATAATACACTGGTCCATACGCTGATCTGAATGATAACACACTGGTCCATACGCTGATCTGAATGATAACACACTGGTCCATACGCTGATCTGAATGATAACACACTGGTCCATACGCTGGTCTGAATGATAATACACTGGTCCATACGCTGATCTGAATGATAACACACTGGTCCATACGCTGCTGATCTGAATGATAATACACTGGTCCATACGCTGATCTGAATGATAATACACTGGTCCATACGCAGCTGGTCTGAATGACAGACACTGGTCCATACGCGGCTGGTCTGAATGACAGACACTGGTCCATACGTATATAGATGATCACAAACACTTTCAACGTCATGCAGCGCCCTACTCAAACAGGATGTCTTTGTAAAGCTCTGGTCATAATGTGTTACGCATGGCTTGTGAATAAAACTCTTAAAAACCTCTCTGTCTTAGCTCCTGCATCAGAAACACTACTACTAACCCTAATCAGCATGGCTACATAAAGGATCAGTGCACCAGTACAATTGTCACAAATTTGACCACAACCCTTCATAACTCAAAACTATAGCCACTTTTTGACACCATTACGGACTGATTTGGCATCCACAACATTCACAATAGATACACGTCGCGTGCACACCGAGGCCCTTGACTTGTATGGCCGGTAGATGAAGGGCCTCATTGGAGTGTGTCAGGGTTAGGGTTAGGGTTAGGGTTAGGGTTAGGGTTAGGGTTAACCCTAACCCTAACCCTGTCAGGGATGGAGGAACAGCCATGAACTCTACGCCAGTGTGGGGGACGAACACATCCAACCTGCGTGTGGTGAGCAATAACAGCTGGGAGGTGTGTTTATATGTGTTTGTTTTATACGTGTACTGTAAGTGTTGACACACGCAGACACTTTAAAGTGTGTGAGTACCACTACTAACAAGTGCAGCCTCTGTGTATCAACAAGGTCTTTAGGAGACAGAGGACGGCCCCAGAGTAGCACCTCGTCACGGTGGCCCCCTGCACGGTAACGCCTCCAGTCAGAGTCAAACTCAATCTGACGCCACCACATCCCAGCTGGCCCTGATCAATGCAATGCCAAAACTGCAATATAAATAATAAAAGCATGAATTTTCCAGTAAAATAAATATATACTTTATGCTTGATTTTATAGTCAACATAATTCCAATGAAATAGTAAATCAAATATAGATTACATTTTATTTGTACATCAAATACGCCCTAATACCATTAGTACACAAAGACATAAACGCTAAGTAAACTAACACACTGAATTAATAAAACACATACTGTAAAGGCTGCATATTCTCCCTAACAAACATTGAACTATGACCTAAAACACCCACACACCACAAACCACCGACTTGATGAATAACAACATGAATGCACAAGCCACCTGCCATACTCAAACAAAGGCCACACACACACACACCCTCTGATACACACCAACCCATACAACCAACTCTGACATACACACACACACACACACACAAGATTAATATACTCTTTTACAAGCTGAGGTTAGGGAGACTAAACACACACACACACACAGTCTCCAACACTTTCTCACACCATCACTAACACAGCCCGTCAGTTAACACACACACACACACAGACACATTAGGCGTTACCCTCTGACAGAACAGTAGCCCTAGTGAAGCTCACCCTCCATCCACTGGCCCATCAGGCTCTGCCCGCTCCACGACCAGGCCGGCCTCCTCACACACGTCCCCACACCGGCTGCTGGCTTCAGGCTGCAGCAGCGCTCAGCAGCCAACCATCTCGCTTATGGTTTGCTTGGATGTATAAACAACGTTTTGTGTATTCTCCTCCCCCTGTCCCGGCTCCCCCCTCAACCCCCCACCACCAGAACCCCGCGCCCAGGACACGCCCACAGCCTGGCCGCAGATTGGCTGATGCACTTTGAGCGACGGCAAGGCCTGGGTGATTGTGGAACGTCGTTGTACAGCTTTCTCTCTAGTAACGGAATAAAGGAGGGGGGGTGGGGTGGGCTTGGGTCAGAGCACAGCCAATCAATATCTGAGGATTTAATGAGATGGGGGAGGTTCTGGGGGAGGCGGGCTGCCGGGCCTCTTCCTGAAAAGGTAACCATGACAACGGCTGAATGCCCCGACAGCAGAGCCGTGAAGGAGCCCTCTCAGTAATGACCCACAGGTTCAGTCTGCCAACACTGAACAGCCTAATGTCTTACAGCAGTGCCCACCTGGGGAAGCACTCGGGCAGCCACGCTGATAAAGCAGTCGCAAAGATTTGAATCTCCAATTCACAATCCATGTTTTATTTACGCGGCAGCGCACAAAATGTGTTATTCATTTGATATGAATCTTATTCCTGTTGTTCAGCAGAGGGCTGCATGTTGCACATGCAAATATTCAAACAAAATGGAAGGCTTGGTGTCACAGCGAGATCACCACCAAAATATCTGTTCCTTACAGCAAGAGATGTGCTCCTTACAGCGAGACCCTCCATGGGGTGCCACCTCTGTTGCATTAGTTAATGATTTGTTGCCGTTAAAGTACATTTTATTATTCCCAGGCATGGCTGCGATGGTGCTTGTCTTAAGCACCAATCTGCTTCAGTTTCCCCTTTCCTTATTTTCTTTCCTTTATGAGTTACTATAGAAATGTGAATGTTACCTCGGTTAGTCTTTACATTCAAATATAAGATCTTTTCGTGAGATGTTAACTAGTTTGTAATACTTTGCTCAGACTTAATGCCAAATCCGAGGCTCTCTTTAATCCATCTGGATACAAAACAGATCACGAATGCTAAAAAGCTATCTCAAAGGTAGTGCAACGCAGAAGCGACAAAAGTTCAGTACAGATCAACACTACTTGGTTCACCAACGGTATGAAAACCTGTTGAAATCCGTTATCTAAAGGATATCGGGAATAAAACCAACCCGGGCAGTTCTTCACGTCTTCACTCACGGACAGAGCCCAGGGAAGGCTGGTATGCACTCAGCTGATCCTGCTCCTGTTCAGTGGAACACACTCGTAGGACCACCCCGTCTTCTTGTCGCATGACAAGAGAGCCGGTCCTCGGCAGAGCCAAAATACAGGTCACTCAGCACCCCAGATAGAGGGACCTCAAGAGCCACACTCATCCCCATGTGAGCGCTGGGATGTTCACAAATGTTGGTTCTGACAACAAAAAACTCAAACTGGACAAGGACATTTCATTATTTTGAGCGCTTTATAAAAGCTAAAGTCCTATTTGATAAAGTCATGAATCAATGCATCTTCACTTCTGTTAGAAGGCCTTCCTTAGTAACCTCTCTGTGAAATCTTCCAAAAAGGTAACGGTTATTGATTGAGGTCAAGTCCCTCCCTCGTTTAAACGTCAAGGATTATTCTCTACCCCAGCTATTGATCACATCTTTTTCCTTCTAACTTTGATTATCTATGTACTTTGTCTCCTTATTTTCTAAAGAGTATTTGTTAGCCTTATAAATCTGATTTGATTGTGATTATTGAAAAGGGATGGAACTCTTATACAAGCCCATTGGGCTTCGTTCCCTCCATGCGCCATTGATGATAATGTGTGTGTCTGAACTGAAGGATAAAGTAGGGTTTACCTCTAGGGCATGGCCAGGGGACCTCTCTCTTATGACTCATGTCTCTATCTTAGCGTTATGTCCAGTTGCTGATCAAACAAGTGTTTTCTCTAAGTCTTCCTGGGTTCACTAGCAGGGTGTAGCACCCACCACACACAGGCTGTCCCATTGGAGAGGTGTGGAATCATGCAATCCAATCAGAGAGTGGGGGAAGGTAGGGGGCAGTGTTGGGATGAATTGTGGAGTTTGGCCTATCTACCTTCTTTAAAATATTTAAGTAGGTTCTACGCTTGGAGCCTTGATGGATTTTTCATCCCCATTACAGTTTACCATGATGATAATGACGCATGACTAAGGATACGGTGTAGTCCTTGGTCAATCATTTGTGAGAGACCACTGCATGCCAGTATTTGCTAAATTCCTGACTTTTCTTTTGACAGGAATTTAGTAAACCTTGACTAGAATTAAGAGCAAAAGAAAGTCTCATAACTATACTTTTCATACTTTCTGAGCTGAATACAAGCGGTTTAACAAGAAATTTGCAAAAAACAAACAAACACATGTAAACTCTATTGATTTGTTTACACCTAACCCTGAACCTGTTTTTGAGGAACCCCTTGAATAAAAGGCAGCTTGTCTCAAGGGGTCCATCCTTCAGAAAGACTCACTCTGGGGAAAGGCCCTCTTGGTCTGTTGAGAAGCCTAGGCAAGACGCATTGAGACAGTCGTGCAGACGAGAGACAGAGAGGGAAACTGTGAAATTAAAAGGCATAAAAAAAAGACGTAGGAACATGATGGGGACCAATTGAGGCTTTCCCTTAACAAGATCCAAGCTAACTGGTGATATTATCAGAGCTCAGGACTTCCTTCCTCGTCCACAAACTTTAACAAGGCCCAAGTCCCCAGACGGAAGAAGATGATATGCAAATCTGTGGATGTGACAAATGGAATACACAAAGAATGAATCACATGAATTTAAAAACATGTTTCATCCACTTCATTTCGCAGTAGAATGTGGCAGAAGGTATTAGTTGAATTAGTGTATAATCCCATGAAAGTCAGAATCGTGTTTTGGTAACCTTAGAATGAGTCTATTACATCTACGTAGGGAGCTCGCTCTCTTCCATGGAGTGGACCATGTTGCAGCAGCCAACAACAGCTCTGAGAACCCGTTGTTAAACAATGCGTTTTGGCCTCAGAGTTCTAGGAAGGAGGGGGTGTTGTCCCCATGACTACGACCCATTCGTGACTTTTTCAAGTACCATCACTGTATAGGAGTGCAATAATGAGAGATTAGGTTTATGAAATACACCATACAGCGTGGCATTATACCATGAAGCTTAACCTCCCCCCTTGGACATCAACATCAACCACTGGTTGACGGAGGTCCACAAATCCACATACACCGTGGTGGCGTCATGGACCAGTGTCCTAGAAGCTTAACACTCTCTCCGACACACCTCATATTTCCAGTGAAGATGAGCATGTGCCATCCTTTCTCCAAAATATCCTATGTATTTACCAGAGGATTCAATTATAATGAGTTTCACACACTTTTTAATCCAAGTATAAAAATAGCGTTGCAAATGGCTATTCACGGAAAAGGGGATTATGAGTGGGTGTGCATATTATTTTTATACATCCATGTACTGAAGACATTTGTTTTTTATAGGTTGTTTCCGTTTCCCAAACTGAAAGTAGGCTATACATTTTTCTGAGAAAAACTGTTATGATAATACCTTCATGTTATCAACAGCAACCTCTATTCACCTACTGTGGGGCAAGTAAACAATGGCTTGTAGTGCCGACTGCTATCGAGATAAATGATCAATACATACAACGCAGAGCAATAATTATAGGTCTGTGAATTTAGTTTAACAGTATTGCTGCCATAGGAGGAATGTGTGCTGAGAAACGTAAATACATTGTTCAGATAAATTCAGATGGTTGGAATCTGTTACCACCACACCATTAGCATTCAGTAAATTCTACATACTGAACCGCTAAAGCAAAATTATAGGAGAGCATAAACAGAAAATGAACAATATAAATGATAGAGGAAAAAAGTGGTTTGTTTGACCATGCCTGATGCCGGTAACGAAAGGCAACTATTCTGAGAGCGTTCTAGAATACCCCAATTGGATTCAGTCAAGAAAATACAGTCTTGATTCAAATCATTCTGCTCCAACCCAATATTTCTCCCTCCTACACCATAGAGTCAATAGTACAAGATTAAACCACTCACATGTCTGTTTATATGGTCAGTTAACTGGCTCGGACCATCTTTCTATAAAGCAATAACAAACCAGACAGAATTCTACGGAAATTACTTTATAACCACACCAACTAAGTGGTGACTGGTATAAATACTCTGATTAAATCACATAAATACATGATAAATATAGAACTGTTTGGAGTTCTGCAATGGTGCAAGTCGACAATTCAACCATATCAAAGTCACGCCTAACCAATGGAAAGGCGAGGGGTAAAATGACCATGTTGTTTAATTTCACCCCAACTGGGTTGGCCAGTCATGGGTACACTGGGACCATTAAAACACCGTTTCTTGATACCATCATAAGCGAGTGAGGACCCGGCAGCACCCCAGTTCTGGATGGATGGCGGACAGAATCCACTGTCGTCAAACGAGGATACCGTTTGTTCAAGTATAGAAATGCCAGATGATGTCTGGCATTAAAAGCAATTGTTTTGAATAGATTTATTCTGGTACCTCTGGGCTGGTTTAGCTGACAGTACGGTTTGACTTATCATCGTAGATGATTCAGTTGGCTTGTTATAAAACAACAAAAGATGGCATCCCACAGCATAAACGCGAAGTGGTACGGTCGGCTGTAATTACTGTATTAATACTAGATTTTTAAAGTTGCCATCGGTTGGGGCCTTTCCATACCCCTGTGTTTAATGGCACAATGTATACAGTATGTTTCATTCAAAATTACAAACTGGTTGCACATTTACTATCAATCCACAGACTGAGGGAGAGACGATTTGATTTCAACAGTTGAGTAATTTTCAAATGCTGAACAAACAATAAGCAGCATTCCTACTTAAGATGTTGCATTTTGCCTCGATATAAGTGTGGTTTCCCTCACGTGAATTGAACCACCTCATCACCCAGATAATGGGTATCGATGTTTTCAAGTCATAATGTCCCACATAAAAGAAATATGGTTTGGATGAAGGCAAAACCATTAAACAACGTAATGTTGAGGTGTGTTTTCACCTTGTACTATCATCTATAGGGGTAGTTACGCTAGGATAAGAATTCAATGGGGGACTGCCCTTTCGGATTCTCTGGAATCATCTGGAATAAAGCGCTCTTTGGTTTGACGACGTTCCACAACTATCTGAAGTCGGAAGACCAAAATAGCAGTAGTCAGCAGTAACCACAGAAACACGATCCCAACCACCGTTTGGCTCTCTTACACCAGGGTTGCCTCGGCAACAGAGGCAGCTGCTCTGCGTCATAGTGCTGTTTGGCTTCCATCAAATGGCCATTTTGACTGAGCACCAATCATGTCCCCAAGCATCTGGACACCTGGAATGCACGTCCCACACACACACACACACACACACACACACACACACACACACACACACACACACACACACACACACACACACACACACACACACACACACACACACACACACACACACACACACCTTATATTAATGCGTTTAAATTATAGATACTTAGAGACATATGCAAGCGCCTAACCAAATGTGACTTCCTCAGCTAAAGGTGAGATGAACCATCAAAGCCAGAGATGGAGGATAATGTGTTGACAGGCTCAGCTAGGACCTACATCTAACCTTGCCTAGCACCATGAAGCGAGGCTACTGCCTGAGTTCTTCTTCCCAGTTAATCTGTGCCTCTCCTTGTCACTTTAAAAGTTAATTATTGCAGCCAGCCAACATGTTTTCCCAAAACACATTAATAACTAATATTGTGGTGGTGAGCCATGCACCAAAAGAGGAAAGTCGATAAAGTCAGCACAGAAATGAAAACCAATTATGCAGCTCTGCAGCTAAGAGGGACCCAAAACACTACGCTTCCGTCATGTTTGTTGTCAACCATTGATTTGCCATCTCCTCCTTGGTGCTTCTATTCACAATCAACCTTGGAAAACCCATTTGTGTGCATTTCCCCAAAAAGACTCCTCCGCTTCTCAAAGATGCAGTAGAGCTGTCGAGATAAGGTGGATGGCTGAGGCAGAGACACCTTTGCTTCCTTCACAGGTTTGATTCGCTCTTCCTCCCCATCAAATAGAAAACCGAGGTGCAAATCATAAAGATCCCAGATAATATCACCGACCTTACAGACCAACCCTATCAAAGTAATAAAATAGATTATGCTCTTTGATGACAGCCTAAGCCAAGATTTGACGGGGATCTTAGTTAGCGTGATGATGAGATCATTGGGATAACACCAAAACTGCACTTGCTCAACACATTTGTACACGCTAGTATACAAGTATACAGTGGCTGAAAGGTGCTCGAAACAACCAGATTTACAGGAATATACTCCAAAAATGATTCTTGATTATAAACCTGAATTACATATAATAATGGTGTTAATGTGATTTGGCCATTAATTATAATATATATATATAAATATATATATATATATAAATTACTTGAGTATGCGAGGAAGTAAGGATCTTTTTAATCAGTAGCAGGGCTTAAACGCACTCTTCAAACCACATTATTTGACCTGTAGTTGGAGAATAAATTATTGGAGGCAGGCTACATCTATCTATTGTCTTGGCAACCTGTCTTGCATAGAATACTAAAGCTGTGTCTCCGTCTCCACATAGACTGATGTTCTTAGCTGTTGTTTGTTTTTCTTTTAAATTGGAAACCGGAATAAAGTGCACATGCTCATTGACAGCAGGAGTAACCCTATTTTGCATCCTATGAAAATATGTTTTATGGAACATTTATGTACATAAACCTAACCACAAAATAAACTTAGCCTTGTATCAATGATGTACAATTAATACATGTAGCACTAATCTTAACGCAGGTCAATCTTAAACGGAATGTGGCATAAACTGAAATAAAATGGTGCTATATAGCTGCACATTCAGAGAATTCTTCCTCATAGTAACCCAACCTCTGCATCAGCCAATAGAGTAAAAGCTAGGGAGGAAGCATCAGCCAATCAGAATATTTTCTGTGTTCACAGACCGTGATCCGAAAGGAGAAGTGGGGGATGGGTGGATGATGGGGTCAGTGAGAGAATGGGAGAGCGCGAGAGGCATATGTGGGTTTCAATTGATTAGTTATTTTGGTCCTTTAGTGGTGACGCAGCTGCTAAATTGATTGTAGGTGCCTTTCAGGGCTTGTGGTGTCTGTGAGAAACCCATTAATGCTAAGTGACTTCATTCCATTGTGACCATCTATTTTGGGTAACAGTAGCCTAACCTGAGGCTTTATGAGTATGCAGAATATCTATATTAAAAATGAAGGACAGATAAAGTATGTAGAAAGGATTAAAGAAGAAGTCAGTCCACTTCACATTATTCACTACACAACTTAAAGGATAGGAATGTTTTGAAATACTTGAATGTGCAACGAATACATTGACATTCCCTACGAACAATCCAGTGGAAAAGCTTTATTTGGGATTTGGCCGACTTTGACGCATATCAATTATACCGATTACTATCAATGTGAAAAGCACTGACTCTAGCTACAATGAGCAAGCTAAACATGGTAGTTCAGTAGTTTGTTTGTGCTGCAGCTATGGCCCATTGAGTGTTTTTTGTTGCAATGAGTCCTGCCTTGGATATCCCAGCGTGGCCAGCGGGTCATTTAGTGTTGTGGGCATAATGCTTACAGCAGCAAACAGAGCAAAACAAGTATGAAAGTTAACTTGCAAAAACTACGACTCTATAATGTATAAAATGACGTGCCAGGTCCAAGGAGAAGGTATGCTCAGCTCCACTGTTGACCAGGATGGTAGCCGGTAAAAAGAATAGCCAACTGTGCACTGAAGTCCTATACCATTATTATATGTTTACACTAGGTTTTCCCTCTTATGCATGTATGGTTTTGAACAAACAAACTGAAGAAACCATTTCATAATGGAGACTGAAACCATCTGTTTTATGTAACGAGATGTTCTGTGCCATCAGTTGAAATGCTATCTACGTACGTTTCCACAAGTAGCACATTGTGCAACAACAACAACTACAATCACTACAACACATGAAACGAATAGCCACGGCCGATTGACTAGAAGTGTCTGACGAACACAAACACATATTCCTGCTCAAACATGTAGCAGAACAGAGCATCACGATGGACCATCAACAGACCTATTTAGCTCGATAGCGGGGTGAGGAACCAGCCCTGCAGAGTCAACTGGCCCATACCGAGAGAGGAACAGAGACACTGAAAGTAGGTAGCCAGAGCAAGACGGGGACAGGATCAAACGATCAATAGGTCTTAAGATATCATCACACGCGCACACACACACACACACACACACACACACACACACACGTAAACACAATAGACAATAAGCAAAAATAGGTATGATTACGAACAATATCAACACTGAAATAACAGGACAAGAGAGTGCACTCAAAATGGTAGCTGCCAGCCGTTGCCTTCGGAAACAGAATGGACAGAAGAGAGAGGAGTAGAAACAGAATGGACAGAAGAGAGAGGAGTAGAAAGGGATGAAGGGATGCAAGGAGAGACTCCCTCCCACCCCCAGAATAAAGCAGACCCATCATCGGACAAAACACAAAGACACAGGAACAATCGATTAAACACGCACACACACACACACACACACACACACAAAGTGCGAACAGACACACACACACACACGTACACACACAAGCGCAGCTGGGAAATAACGTTGGTACTTACATGAGGACTCTGTTCCAAACATGGCTGGGCCCGGGAGCTGCAGTGGTGAGGGAGGGAGAGAGAGAGAGGGGACGGAGGGAGAGGGGGAGAGAGAGGGGGAGAGAGAAGGAGAGGTTGATGAGCAGGCAGCCACACAGCGGGGGTCTTTAGCGCACACAAAGCATCCAGTCTGCGCGCTGTGGCGGTCCCAGACGCACCGATAACACTCTCTGCTCTCAGGGGGTGATTAACCACCCTCCCCCCGCCCCCCCGCCCCCCACACACACAGTCCGCTGGGCAGGGCGCAGGAGGCCGCTTGGAGATAGAGTGGGGGTGAATGCATCCAGGGAGCAGCGGTCCACCATAGGCCAACCTCAGTGTTCTAATCCCCAGTCCGAGCACCGCTGGCAGCTAGCAGGCTAGCTAGCCAGCCGGCTAGCAAGCAGGCAAGAGATGGCGCTAGCCTAACGCCTCCTTTGTGCTGCCTCCCTATCACGCTGTAAGCTCCTGTTGTCTCCCCCTCTCTCCATGGCTCTGCCACGCTTTAGCGAGAGGAGGCTGTCAGAACGGCAGCTCTGGTGGGGAGCAGGGGGGAGGGGGGGGACACAGGGGGAGGGGCCGTAACACTTCAAAGACCAGGAGTCACATCCACATTCAGCAGTGAGAGCACTCCCTGCCGGCCCCGTCCGGGCTGAAGACAACGCTATCAACGACATCGGAAGCCCCAACAAAGATCGGAATCAGAGTCTGGGGAGAAGGAGCGTGGCATGGACCGGAGTGGTTACTGTATAACAGACCAATCAAAAGATGCGCTCACACACACAAATAATACATCTTGTATTGTGCGAGTGGGACACTAAACAATGCTATGCCCACACACACACGAGCATGCGTCGTGATTGAGAAAGGGGGGCAGTGTGATTGGGGCTGTGTGCAATCCATTCGATAATCTCATGGGCTCTGATTGGCTCTCAGAACAGCTTTTCAGTGGGGATGCACCGATTGATCAGTTATTGATCGGTAAAGGCCGATATTCGCCTTGTTGACGACCCTCCGTCCATCTGCAAATAAATTGTGATTCACCGATGGCAGTGGCTGAGGTTGTGTGTCCCTAACCCTCAATTTTGAAAATTGTATTAGTGATTATATTTGTCATGAGAAAGGTTATATTGAAATTTGTTTCAGAAATTTGTATGATGGATTTTGTGCTCACGCAAAGAGAGTGTGATGAAGGGCTGAAGACTAAGTCAGGTTTTTCTTTGCAAAAAAGGGGGAATAAATAATTAAAATAAAATATTTTAGTATTGGCATTAAGAGAACTTTTATTTTAAACATTGGTATCCGCTCACAATTTCACAATCAGTGTTTCTCTTCTTCCACAGTGCCATCAGGCGTCAATCTAATCTGACTGGGGATCGGGAGGTCCTGACTGCAGCGCAGTCTGTGATATTCAGAGGCCCTTTGAGCCCGATACATGTCAAGGGTATGACAGCTGAACGTACAGCATCTGTGCAGTTCTGGCTTTAGATTACTGACCCATCATGGAAGCCAGAGAGCTGAGATCGGAGGTACAGATGTCAAGTATCATAGTGATGGTCAAAAAAATTAAACCCATTATATGATATTCCGCCATCAAGAAAGGGGCGAATGTAAGAGAAAACGTTTTGCCTGGTGGAAGGGTCAGATACAAATAGAGGCTGATTGCTAGTTCCTTTCTCTGAAATGACATACCCATCTTATCATCACACGAGAATTTCAGTCAATTAAACGCGAAAGAAAAAAAAGATTTATGTAAAATGACAGATGTAGACTTATTTTTTATATGTTTCTTTGGTTAATAAGTGGATAACATGACTGGAGGCGCCGATCAGCAGTGAAACACCTCTTCTCCTTTAATGTGTGTCGCACGTGGCTAGCAGAACACAATGCCCCCTCCCATCTGCGTGATGCTGGGGGGGGGACAGCAGGACCCCCACTCCATCACAGAGCGTGGGGCTGCGCTCGCAGCTAGCTCCTGTATTGTGTCTCATTCGAGGCCTCTCTTACGTCGAGTCCCATCCAAGGCCCACTTAGTCCCGTACAATAACACAAGACCCGCCCCGACTTCTCATACGAGGGGGGGCAGCACCTCCCACAGAAGCCCCTTTTACGAGTTGCTAGGCAACTAAAGGAATAACGGTAAGCGGAGTCTGCCCATCCGGTGAGGGGGAGAAGACATGGCAGGGATAACGAGAATGAAAAAAGACAAAACCATCATGCCAGACTTGATGACTTCCTTCACAGAGCAATGTTTGTTGCCTATGTCGAACAAGCATTTGGGAAAGAAGAAAGAAGAGGGAGAGACAATAGAGAAAGGCTGAACACACTTTCCATGAAAGATGAAGACTAGAGTCTGGAGGAAGCTTTGTTGATCCAACACGGCACCCAATGAGTCACATCAGCTTCGAGTTGCCTTAAATCATCCTAGTCTCTCAATGTCCTCACAGAATGAACTCATCAGTTATCATCAAGTGACAGCATCTCAAATAAGACCATTACATTTTGTAGATACACTAGGGCTGGGCGATTGATCGAATTTCAATCTCAATTTCAGCATCAAACTATCAAAAAACGAATGTAATCGATTTTTTCTTTATTTTTTTTCTTCTTTTTTATAGAAAGTGCAGCTGGATACATATCTGTACATTATTTTAGATTTGAACATTTTATTTTTCACCATTTTGTGTATACAAAAATTATCGTGATGATGATTTTTTCCATAATCGAGCAGCCCTAAGACACACTCTGTATGTGTGAAGCCCGTGTCCTGTGCTGCCCAAAGAGAGACAAACTCACCTGGCGGTGAAAACATTTGACCATCGATCTATTTTCTAGTGGGTCCATACAGTTGCTATAAGTGATGCCATGGCAGGCAATAATTGGCTGTCAATAACAATGATAATAATAATGGTCTCTGGTAGGGTAGGCCTGCTAACCAGAATGTGGCTGGTGGTGGATGTGTATCCAAGCTACTGACAACATCCGTGCACCCCACAGATCCGATGGCAGGGCTGGCTCTCTTTAGTAAGACACCAGAACATAACTCCCCCATCTGTTCCCAACAGAGACCTGCGGGCCCTGATACAGGTCAGCCTGCATTGGACAGCAATCATTGGGGGGAAAAGCACATTCCGCTGAATGGGAAAGGCTTGTTGAGCTGCTGACCCCTATTGGAGGACGATATAACGAACCACATCTTGCTAGCCTAGTCTGCTTATCTGGTGGGATCATCTGACAAAAAATAATAAATAAATATAAGAAAATACATAAATATGAACATTTTGGAATTGGGCAGTGACTCGTTTGAGTGTGTTTTTATCAATGCACACACTGGGAACAACAACATCTTTGCCATCTGTATCGCAGGACAGTAAAATAGTGTCACTGTATCTTAACGAAGATTGTTCTTACTTCCCGCTTTTGCACTTAACCTATTTGCAGCATCTATAGTACTATCCCTAACACGTAAAGAAACAAGGGACAAAACAGAAACACACACCAATCATCACTGCTGTCATTAGGGGTGACAGCCTTTCCAATGTTTTGAATATCATTTGCTTTCCTTTTTTTTTGATCTCTGGATGGAAGAGAAGGTGAGAGGACTGTATTCTGAGTATTAGGCAAAGTACTACCCAGTTTATTGGTATTGTCCCACTATTTGCATGAATGGAAATGTCCGGGACCTCCAGCAGATTGAAACCCTGGCAGGTGAAGGTACCATCTATCAAACTGTCTCAGTATGTAAAGCAGGTGTTGAGGGGAAAAGACTGCTCTGGCTCAGGCCTTTGGTATACTTATCTGCTGCTTTCATTTCTAGCATTAAAGCAATATTTGTAAGATAAATACAAAAAAGTGAAAACTAAAAAATGGACACAAATCAAGGTTGTTTCTCTTTTTGCCTGGTTTTCTTTGTGATCATTGAAATGGTCCCGTTTCAGTTAGCAGACCCAAACTAACGGAGTGGCCAATGGCTTATTACGAAATTAATACTTTTCTAGACTGCTTGTCAGAAAAAGCAAGAAAAATCCATACATCACATGATACTCTGGTCACTTGTGATGTATTTGTAATTATTTAATGACATTTACGAGAATAATGATAAACCAAAATAAATTATTGTTGATACATATTACATAAAAATATGAAAATACGGCTACTATACTTCTTTACGATGGTTTTCTGAAAGCATTCAATACACATTACATTTCACGGGCACGGCGCTGAAACATTTCTGTCGTAGATCGTATTACCAAAGCGCCACACACGCTCTAAATAAAGGTCGTACCCCGTCCGGCCCGGCTCCGTGATGTTTGCGTCGGTGTTTGGCTGGTCGACATCATGGCTGCCAGAGCTTTTCTCGGACATCACATCAGCTCATTTTGTATCTGAGTTCTATTCACTACCTGCCACCTGTTTGAGCGGATTCACAATGTTTGTGCTGCTGTTATGCTTCATGAAAGCTGCCATCTTATTATTTTAAAGGGCCACCATCAAGGCAATATAACTCAATCGTTTTAGAATATCCTTAACAGACCACACATATTTGAAACGTAAATGATGACTTGTACTGCAATATAAAGTTGTATTATTGGGGTTAAGGAGTAAGGCTGAGCTGTTTTGATAAGGATATATGTTTTAATAAAGGTGACTTTGCTTTGATCAGGCATCAGTCTGATCCCAGCACAAAAGTCTCACAAAGTCAATACTAAACGTTTTAACACTCACTTTGAAGTCACTCGAAATATAATTGGATGTTTTTCAAGAGATTTATTTTTTAGAATACAATTCGTTTCTCGGAAATTAAATTATGTGAAATATGCCCTGCAGTGATGTCTGGATCCAGACACTAATCATTAAAAGGCTTTAAGTCAGAATTCCACTGACGTTCATCACAACAGATAAGCTCAACAGTTAAAAGGCAATTTCACAAAATCCATTAAATGTATTCAACAGACATGGTGAAAAAAAATTGACTATAGTACAATATTAACATAAATGAATAGAGTGTTCATATATTTTCACCACATGCTTCATCTGTTCTGAAGGAAACCAAGACCTTAAAATGCTTGAATATAAATAATGGGAACACTAAGCCCTTTTTTAGGGCTGGAGGCTTCAAGTGATATTCACAGGAGGAATGGAAAGTCAGAAATGTTCCAGTGAAAGTTGAAGTGAAAAGTTTCAGAAATCAGTTTCACAGAGTTACATGCCGTCATGGGTGAAACCCTCAGTCACACTGAACCTGACCTAGATCAACAACCTTGTACTCTCATGGTTGACAACCAAAACTGTCAGTGTTGTATGGGAATCTTTACTGTAGTGTAACTAAATAGTCTGTACAATGTTTAATCCATGGAATTAAAGAACACTTTAGTAACTTTTTAGAACTCAAATTGCTGCTGTCAGTTACCCTAGTTTTCCACTTCTTGTATTATAGCACATTTAACTGCACTAATAGAACACATTGTTGAACCCAGTGCACATCTGTTCCTAAAGCCGGGAGGTTCGATGAGGGATGGGTCAATTTCCAGACTGAAACCACAGCACTGTTACGTCTTGGAGTTGGAGCTGACATTTAGCCTTTCCAACGTGAATCCCATCATCACACACACACACACACACACTAGTGCCTGATCTCGGTCGGACACACACACACACACACACACACACACACACACACACACACACACACACACACACACACACACACACACACACACACACACACACACACACACACACACACACACACACACACACACGATTAAATATCCACTTCAGCCAGTCTTTTTGGTAAGAGCTCCCTGGCACTCTCCCATTCCAACCAGCTGGCTCTCTGAAAGAGCACATTCTTCAATCTGCTGCCCGGCAAAGTCACAGGAGGACTCGTCACTCGCTGCTGAGAGCAACTGAACACAGAATACCCGCTATAAGATCCTTTCACTGATTGTCCAACAGCAACTAAACATGTCCACTCCACAGACATAAACAATCCTACATTGGCCAGTCTTGTTGGGTTAAGGAAGGCAGCAATTTCGAGTAATTCTATTGTCGAGAAAATACAAAGCACGACATTAAACAATATCATAAAATGTATATTGTTTAACGTTAGTGCCACATATGATAATCGGGGCAATTACAGCTTTTTCTCTCAAAAGTTAACGATGACCTACTAAATATATATAGCGCTCGTTAATAACACGATATTTTCCCCTCTCGAACCCAATGAATGACCCCCAAGAAGCACGTATTTGATCAACATATGCACAAAACAAAAGACGTCCATTCATCCAGGCATCAGGACTTCCATTTAAACCTGGCTAACCGTTAGCCATCTCAGCATGCAAGCTAACAGCTAGCGTTCACCATGTACGGTTGTCAAAATATCAACACTTGGCAAAGTGCTAGGACGTTGAATGGCAGCGTTCATAAAGGCGACAGTGTTCCGTTGTATGGACCTACCTTAATGTGTTTCAAGGAGGTCAGTTAAGTCCTGAGCGGTAGCTAGCATTCTTCCTCTGCATAACGAGCAGCAGTCTAACATATGTCTTGCGGACCAGACTGTAGACGTGTCTTCAAACTGAGCGGGCAACGCTTGCGGTAGAGAGGCTAGCGTTAGCCGGTTAGCCAACCACGTTCCTGGGTGAGAATAGGTAGCATGATGTTCTCTGAACGTCTTGTGTTTTTAATCGCGACTAGTCTCCCCCTGTGGTCAACGAGGAGTCCCCTTTCTCTAAATAAACCCAACTACTACTAAAGCACTGTCTGACCATCAGCGTGTATTGAGATTTCGAAAGACCACCCGATGCAGAGCACTTTAAACATTTCCAATTGAACCTGTAACCATTGACCAATGCACCCAGGGATTTGACAGTTTCATTTGACTACAGTAGTGCATATTCTGTGTGTGTGTTTGTGAGCTATCAGTACCCTTTGGACATATTAGCACGTGAAATATTTGCTCTTTAGTCAACGTACCTACATATGTATTAAAACATTGTATATACATTAATATTATTTTATTATTTATAAAGTGAAAATCTGTCAATGTAAAACTATGAAACATGAGTCAGTAGTTAGAAAATTTGTCATTTAATGCAACATAATTGTGATTGAATTACAATTAATCTCATGGAATAAATCACCAAACCAACAAATAGGTCTCATACAGTATATATTACAATGTGCCTTGGTTTATTATACATTAAGGATTCATTTTAATAAAAATATGCAATGTGCAGGGGAGTGAATTATCATTCAATTGTAAATTGGACATCAAGCACGTTAATTCGCTATTAAGTATTGGTTAATTAAGCTTGTTAAGGTGTCAGAACGCCATGTGCTGATCAAGAATTAAATTGGCTGAATTTTACGTTGACAGGCAGTTTAGCTTCAAAAGTCAGGTATGGGAAACACTGAGCACTACCCAGGGGCGTGTCCGGACTAATTTAGTAGGGTTGACGTATGAGTGGTACACCTAACAGAGGGGGCACCAGACCACAACACACAGCCTCGCAGGGCAATGTGGACAATGTTTATTATAGGTATACTACGTGAATGTACTATTTTATTTATATTCCAGATATAGTAGGGGTGGCATTCAGGGTAGCCAATTAATTTGTTGGCCCCGATGTGGACACCCCCTGCTGTACCAAATGGGAAGAGCGGTGGTTGGCCGGTCAATAGTGCTTTCCAACTCATCAACGCAACACCCTTTGCTTAAAACAATTAATAAAATCAAAGGGGCAGTAACCTAATGTAAACAGTGTTTTATTTTTTCAGTCAATGTGTTATATGAACAAAGAAAAAAATAGACATTTATATATATATATAATTCTTCCTGCCAACGCAAATTTTGTTTAGTTTTTTCCCCAGCAGGTCAAACATAAGGGGAAGCCTTTAGAAAATGTTAATATTGCACAGGTGATCATAAGGGTGGAGTTGCATACGAGTTCCTGTTCCCTCTCCTATGTCTTATATTATTACCTTCCAAAAACGCTTGTTATCAATATGATCATGATTTTATATTTCATATACAGAGGTTCCAACAGCATCTCCATAAAGAAAAAAATAAACCCAACAATTTAAGCAACGGTGAACATTTGAAGTGTAATGTGACATCTTTGTGGAAGACCAAACCTAAATTTTGCCTGTTTTATCAATTTTTCATACATGGACAATACAACTATCCAGTCATGCAATGTTGACGTCTTTTTCTTGGGTGGGTTAAGGGGCTGAATTTGTCTGGCTTTCCTGGGCTTTTTAGGCATTCTGCATCTCCTTTCCAATCTTGTAGCTCAGGATCTTGTTCCAGTCAATCTTGGTGCGAGTGACGGGTAGCTGGCGGCGTAAGGCTTTGAAGGTAGTGTCCGACATAGTCTGGTAATTCTCATTGATCGCAGTCTGCGTGGGGTTGGGAACAGACAGAATGAAAAATAACATGTAAATTATTTTGATGCAAGCCACAGCGAAAGAGAGAAATGGAAAAGAACAAGTCTTGTCCCGGACTACCTTGTCCAGGTAGCCAAGGTTTCAACAGACAAAGAGTAGTCACAGTAGATGTGTTTTGAGGCCCGGGGATATTCCCCGGGCCTTTTGGAGCCGTTGAAGGCCATTTCAACAGTTATTCTTTTGTTTACTCATTAAGAAATGTACACAATGAGATAAATGTTTAAATAAAGAGGTGTTCTGTAGAACTACCCTTTCCAAGAAATGAATAGCTAGGGTCAGATGAGGAGAGGTTAAACACCTGGTATTCGTTCTCGGCAGCCTCCATGATCTTTATGAAGTCCTTCGCAGTAGAAGCTTCATTCTGATCAAAGGCAGAGACAGAGTGATGCACAGTTCAATTCATGAATTCAATGTTCAAAATGTGTTTGAATACCGTTATACTGCAATTCCAGTGTGTGTGTGTGTTTGTGCGTTTAATTGAAATAGATTAAAGTTTTATCAACGTCCCCGCCCCTGGCCTGGGGCGGGTTTCCTTTTTCATCAAAGGCAACCACATATTTTATAAACTATCTTGAGTTCAAAGCTATAGATAGAATATCAACACATAGACCAGGCCTGATTCGTAGCCCTTCCACATTGGAAGGGTGGACACTTGAACGCTACAGAACGTCTCTCTTCTGTACATCCTCAGGCGCTCTGGGGTCCACATGGAAGCATACAACCCTGATTCAGTGAGGTGTACTCACAGAAACAGACATGGCCTCCTGCACCTCTTTGTGGCTGACCAGCTGGACGTTGCCGTCTTCATAATAATGGACCTGGAGGGGAGGCATGTTTAGTTACCAAGAAGAAATAACTCAAATCAACCAAAAATATACAAAAACACAGAGTTGACGATAGCTGAGATGATGAAGCCGGGGTTTAAAATGCAAATGTATTGTCACACATATACAGGTGGACTGACACACACCTGGATTTTCATAATGCCTGCCACCTGGGTGGTAGAGGGAGAGATGGTGAATTTCCACTCTGACCTCCAGCGTCCGTTCCTGAGAAGAGAAAATTGAAGATTAGGTTACCGAGTTCCCCTCCTACCAGGAACCGATGCATTGAAGATAAAAAAAAGAAATAAACATGCTTTCATTTCATGACGATGTGTCAACTTCTGGTCAGATGGAGGTCTTCAAGAAAATAGATATTCTTTGTGGAACAGTCTATACCGGAACCCAAGAGTCATAAGATCACCATGCAACTAACCCTTGCATTCCGACTCTGAATAAAGTTGTGCTTCTTGGAGAGAGCAGGAGTGTATGAGGGCAAAGTGGTAGCCATATAATGGAATTATGAGATCATTACCACAACAAGCCATAAGCTTGGTAAAACACACCCGCAAAGAGGATTGGCACAGTCCTTATCCAATTAGATTAACCAGATCCTGGACAGCTCAACCAGGCTAATAGGGGCAAACACTGAGAGGAATTCATTGTTATGTGCCTATTTTGGCAATGGGCAAACTCCTCTTTAAAACCTCTGTAACTCTGCAAGGTTATCTAATCATATTGTTTAAAACGGAATTAGCCAAATCAGATACTGTTAATGATAACAGTAAAAAGTTTCCTGAACAAATAACTTGCCAAAGCCAATGTATAAATCCCATGCTACCCATTCCATGAAGTGTGGAATGAATCCTGCTGAAAATGAATACAGAATGTTAAAAAATAAAACATTTCAATCTTACCAGAAGTTTTTGGGTTGAAATTGATGGCACTCGACGCACACGATGATAGTTTTATGTCCGTCAATTGTTTTCCCATAAATCTGTTGATAGAAGAAAGAAAAAGTCCCCCACAAAAAAATATATAAATCCAATGATTAAATGTATTAAATCATACATTACTTACTGACCTGCAGAATGTATGAAAACAAGCTGATACAGCTGCTCATTCTTGCGCTCCATGCAAAAACTTAAGATACCGACACATACAAAGACAGGAAGTGGTAAAGCAAATAGAAAATAAGTAAAATAGGTCATTAATAAGGGAGATACAACCATATGCTGAGGGGAAGGGGGAAGGGGGAACGAGAGAACGAGAGAACGAGAGAACGAGAGAGAGAGAGAGAGAGAGAGAGAGAGAGAGATGCACTGTAGAACGGGAATACAATGCATCTGTTCCCTCCAATGTGAAAAATAAAAAGATCTCTTGATCTGTAATTACATATATAAATCTTTGCTTGAGGAAATGAGTCCTTAGCCCAAGTGAAGGAGTTCAAGTACCTCGGGGTCTTGTTCGCGAGTGAGGGTACTATGGAGCGTGAGATTTGCCGGAGAATCAGAGCAGCGGGGGCGGTATTGCGTTCGCTTTACCGCACCGTTGTAACGAAAAGAGAGCTGAGCCGCAAGGCAAAGCTCTCGATCTACCGGTCGATCTTCGTTCCTATCCTCACCTATGGTCATGAGGGCTGGGTGATGACCGAAAGGACGAGATCGCGGGTACAAGCGGCCGAGATGAGTTTTCTCAGAAGGGTGGCTGGCGTCTCCCTTAGGGATAGGGTGAGAAGCTCAGCCATCCGTGAGGAACTCGGATTAGAGCCGCTGCTCCTTTACTTAGAAAGGAGTCAGCTGAGGCAGTTCGGGCATCTGGTAAGGATGCCCACTGGGCGCCTTCCTTGGGAGGTGTTTCAGGCACGTCCAGTGGGGAGGAGACCTCGGGGAAGACCCAGGACTAGGTGGAGAGATTATATCTCAACACTGGCCTGGGAACGCCTTGGGATCCCCCCGTCAGAGCTGGTCAATGTGGCCCGGGAAAGGGAAGTCTGGGGCCCCCTGCTTGAGCTGCTCCCCCCGCGACCCGACCCCGGATAAGCGGATGACGATGAGGATGAGGATCTTTGCTTGAATCTAAATCAACTTTAGAGAGAGAAGGCTTGTATACAAATGTTTGGATTGGATACTATACATTTTTTAAATGCAAGAGAGTGTGTGTGAATGTGGAGAAGAGAAGGGGGAAGATGGAGCCAGAGGGAGGCCGGGCAGCCAGAGGCGGGGAACGGCAGAGGGCGTACGGTGCAGACTCCGTTGGGGTAGTGCTCCTTGACGTAGGCCCTGACGGCCGAGTCCAAGGCGCTCCTCCAGGGCTCGATGGAGCTGTCGCTGTCGTGGGAGCGAGGGTCACTGGCTTCTTTCCTCAGGTGGTCGAACTTGAAGGAGATCTTGTTCTTGGGGTCGAGAATGCGGCCGTTGCCTAGGTCACCGTGCTCAGTGATCAGGACCTGCAGGCAGAGACCCAGAGCGTGTTAGACAGAAGGACTAGGGAGTTATTAACCTCACAGCAACGTGCCAGGCAGCAAGGCAGGGGAATTGGTCAAGCATGATGACATCTTTGCGCAACATCCAGCAACAAGGACAGCGTGTTTCAACACCCCAGGGGCCCGCTTTGTGGCCCATGACGGGTTTGTTGACAACAGATCATAGTCAGCTGTCAGAGGCTATTCTTTGTTTTTCTTTACTCTCCCAGGAGAAGACAGACACAACCCAGGAGAAGATAAAGGAAGAAATGCAGGGACGATTAGGTATCTTTTAAAACGAATTTGCAGCCACAAGGGGGCAGGCAGGCACGGAGTTCTGATTAACGGTTGAATTCAAACCCTACTGGTTCCTCTTCCCTCGGCAGAACTGTTGGCCCAACAGCCGTTAGTGCTAGGGCTGAACGATTAATGGAATTCAAATCGAAATCAAGATGTTATAGAACAGGGTATGCAAATCAAAAAAACAAGTTTATAGTTAGTTTATAATATAAATTAATCTCAACACATCGGCCTGGCCGAAAGGAAAGAGCAGTTTTAATGTTGACTGCTTCCAATGTTGTGTTGGTCATACTAAAGAATGATGATTTATTTCTTTTTTTGTGAATAATACACAACATAAGGAACTTAATCAATTATAAAATTGCACATTAAATCGCAATCGCAATATTGGTCAAAATATTCGCAATTAGATTATTTCCCCAAATCGTTCAGCCCTAGTTACTTCCTGTTCCTTTTTTTAACAATATCAATGTAAACGATATGCTCTTCTCAGCATTGCAGTGCCAACCCACCTGTTCCTCATAGCCATCAATTTTCACTGGGGTAAACTGGTCCACATTGTACTGAGCAAATGCACTGCAAACAGAGACACAGAAGAGAAGCACATTCATTTTGCTGCAGGTTAATTTAAACATTTATGAATGCTGAACATAAAAACACATTCAGTAGTATTACACTTTTAAACCATGGAATTTTGTCTGGGTCCTATCATGAATACACACAAAACATTTTATTTATTTACTTTTTATACATTTTCGGGAGAATTTAATTTTCAAACTGAATATGAGATATTCTGGGGAAACAGAGGACTTTTCTCTGCGCGTTGTGGTGAGTAATGACGAGAACAGAGAGTGTGAACCGGAAGAGGACTCACTGCGCCGCGCCTTCCCGGAGAAGGTTGTCATTGTTGAGCAGCAATCGCACATCTGCAGGGAGGAGCAAAACACGGCATCAGAGGGTTGAGGCTTTGGGCCAACTAGAGGAACACAGCCCTGTTGATGCACAGGGACGAGCTGGGAGTCTTAACGCGACGTTTTTACCTGAACTTTTGATTCTGTGACATTCAAGGAATGAATTGCAACAGACAACTAAAGCTGGAGGTTTTTATTTCTAGTACCAATAAACTCAAGACCTACCTGAACCAATATATAAAATAAATAGTAACAATATACTACTAGGTACAACAAGGCTACTAACTAAAATAATGAATGCAATGCACATATTGTCCGGGAGGGCAGCCGACTGAGGTCTAAGGACATGGAAGGCTCCTACGATTTTTAGATTTCCAAATCACGTTATAAAAAAAAGAAAAAAAAAGAAAGAAAAAAAGACAATCAATTCGTGGCGCTCGATGTTGATTCTGTGGCGCCGCGCCACACAATGGTCTATGTATGGGAAACACTGGACAGTCATTAGAGCTGGAGGTACGGTTAAAAAACGGAACAGGTGAAACACACCTAGGTATTTGCTAAACAGAAAACGATTGCATTGTTTCCATCGCCAAGAGTGTGAGACATAAACACACACACACAAACTTACCATTGAAAACCTCATTGAATTCTCCTGGTGGAGCGTGGATGACAAAATTGGCTGATATGCGTACCTGTGAAAAACAAGACAAAAGATTTACGTCAAGCAACTAATTTAATTACTACATCCACAGGACACAAACACACTGCTCACAATCCAACCAGGAAAGTGCCCACTTTCCGCTTGTTGGAAAATAAGGGTTTCCGTGGCTCTTATGGCCAAGAGCTACTGCTGTGCTCTGTTGTATAGAGACACGTCAAACAAAACATAAAGTTTGTTTTTCTGAACATTGTGTGTATGTTTTGTTTTTCCCCCTTTATCCCATCCTACATTCTTATCAGCAGCTGTTTAGTTATTTGTTACTATATGCTTCAGCAATGTATTTTCAGTTTATTCCTGCCTGAAGAAATTAATAATTACTCAATTAATCCAAACTGACCGCAAACAAAACAACTGCTTCCTCAATGAAATTCCCATGAGGCCATGGAGGTACGGGGAAACCGACCACGCCCTCCATCAAGACTTCCACGTGATAGTGACGCTACCGGGTAGATAGAGTGCCCTCAGTGCACTGTGGCCGATTTAGTTATTCTAAAGATAACCAGCAGATGGTTTTCGTTTTTTTCATCCACCAATCAATTAGTAGTAGAAGAGTTGAAGAATACATTATACCAAGCGCTGTATGTACGTTTGGTTTATGATCGAATGTCCAAATATCGGGTTAAGAAAAAAAGAAAGAAAAAAAGTCAGTTCATACTATCAATCTTTTACTGCCTGTAAACGCAAGACACGGAGACCACTACTGCCGAATTGAGTTTTTAATCAATTGATCGTTGAACGCAAAATTACAAAACAACAATATCACAGCAGACAGTGGCTTTCTGATACACCCATCTGTCCGAGTTCGACTTGGTTTCAATGGGGTGTAAGGTTCTGAGCACACATGGCTTCCAAAGTATGAGAGTAGGCCTATTTCCTTTCATCACAAAGCAAATAGGTGGTGGTTAGAACATTGTGTAAAGTTTTGAATGCATATCACGGCAGGACTAAGCCTATTTATTGGTTGATTAATCATACAGGCACCATTATGGGGAACGGTTCACCATAAAAGAAAAAACATCACTACCCGTTTTATGCATGTTGACTTAATAACCAACACGTGGAGCTTTTTTGTGTATTGTGGACTTGTTCCACATGGTGAAATAGTTTGAATAGTCAAAACTAAAGAAAGGTAACTAGGGCAGCCCATATTTGGCCATTCTGAGGAGGGCTGCTCACCTCAACTGAAGACATGAAGCGTTCTCAGACGTCTAGTGCCCTTAGATAAATATTTTATGACTGGGATATTCAGATGAAATGTAACCAAGCCTTCTAACCGCAGTCCCCGAATATGCAGAACAATTCTTCATGAAAAACAAAACAAAACGAATACTGAATTGAGATTTGAATACCTATCCGGATATTCCGGCTAATCCCTATGGAAGAGCATGTTGATTCAATACAACCAAGATTTTCTTTGGTTGACTACAGCACTCATAATTTCAAATTCAAACTTTTTTCAAATTGCATTATTTTCTGCATGGCTGATTGCAGTGGGTGCAGGTAGGAGAACCCAAGCTTATTGCCTGAATACAGGAAAATACTACTTTAACAACTAGGTCGAGTTTGATTATGCCAAATTGAAACTCAGCATCTACCCCTCTTGCAGACATCTCTTTTTTTCTTCTATTCTGTTTCTGTGCAGAGACTTCCCGTTTCCAGGTCACATGTCAAACTGACAGCGAGACCATTGCCCCTCCCCCCCCTGTGACTCACCACCATATATGGGCACTAAAATGTATCATTCACTCTCTGAGTGACTCACTATTCTAAAGGCTAATGATAATGATTACAAGTAATGATATCATATTAATGTATATAATACTATAAAGATGAACAACTCAAACACTAGGAAATAAGAATACATCAAAGGACTATCAAATGTGTTGATTCGAGTTGTTTATTTTGCCTTGGTTTGTGTTGAGTACGTGTGCTAGTTTGTGCATCCCATAGGTCCTTATTAGCTGTGTGTGTCCCAGGTCCCGGCCCTCAGAGCTGTAGATTGATTCCTGCTAATGAGCAGTGCTTAGGCCAAAACAGTGACTCACACAGGAACATGAATGATCCTGTTCCAAGCAGTACCTAAAGGTGCTCCCTCCCTCAGATACCTCCCTGCTGCTGTGGAGCAGATCTGAGAGAGGGGTTGTTAGAATGGGCAGACGAGATGCAAGCTCTTTATTCGTTTGATAGCCCAGGTAATGTGATGGGGTCTGTGCAGTCTAATAGTAAGCACCTCCCAGGGCGGGCGCTGGCTCTATTAAAGGTCCAACTTGCAGTAAGTTTAGTAGCGAGAATTGTTTTTTTCCTGGCAGCAGGAAGCTGGATAGTTCAGTTCATTTCAGGGGGCAATAAAATGCATTGAAAAGGTGTTCCACATCATAAATGACATCCTTTTTCAATACGTAGAAAGTACCCTGCATGGTTTAGATGACACAAAAACATAGAGAGAATAAGAGAAAACTAAGTTACCTAGATGATGTCAACTGATCCTTGACCCAGAGATTGAAATAGCTAAACATGTTAGCATTGTGATTGTAAAATCAATCTATCAGTAGGCCTTCCAGCCAGGTTATGTCAGAATGCCACACCTATTAGTCACAAAGTCTGAAAAGACACACTGATGGTGTCGTTTGCACGAAATGCCACATCATAGGGCTAGTAGAATGATTTTCACGCTAGCTTAAACAACCACATCCTGAGCTATACGGGAAGGCGATATTAGCACCAAGAGGTTTTTTCAAAACAAAAAAAGGAACAAAAGTTGGTCTAAGAGCATAAAGTCAAATGTAGGCACCTCTGGAGGACTTATTTTATCCACAGGACTAATGATTTAGAAACAGCAATTGATTTTACTGATAGAGTGAAATTGTCTAATGGTGGTCATCATTATAACAAACGTTTCCACAAAGTGATTTTAAACCTATCAGGTCAACCACCCCACCTAGATTTATAGCTCTGTGAACAGAATCTGTGCTCCAAGGGACCTATTGTTCCTGTTGGGGGCGTAGTCTGGGGGGAATGCGCCGATCTCCTGCCTGTTGAGACTTGTCAGAACAATCTCTGCAGTTACCTTCATCTGGCTGTAACCACTCGGCGGTCTGGCCCCTACAAACACCCCTGCTACCCTGCACTAATGACACTTAGTGTGACCCAGCGCTCCTCTGGGGACCTGGACGGGGACCCAGAAGAGGGGCCAAAGACATTCATTGAATCCTGTGGCAGCAGCAGAACCCCATGGGGGGCTTCTGTTCATCAAACACAGCCTTGCACTGTTTAATTATCTGCTGATAGAGTACTGGCAAGAATTGTATTTCTTGATAGACGCATGGAACAAATGTGTACACAAATGAGTGTCTAAAGGTGCATTCACACCAAAAGCCAAGCCGGCGGATTGGCGCCGATTAGCAAGCAGGACGCGGTTTATGCGAATTGTGCGTGATTCCAATTGCAAGAACGACACAAATTTGCTCGAGTTGAAGTATCTTAATTTTGGTGCGAATTAAGCTCGATGCTGAATCACCCGCACAAGAAACGTTTGCGTGAAAAAGTTAACCATGCTTTTTTTCAGGGCCTAGATTCCAAAGATCTGCTCAACAGTTACAGGATTCCTCAAAGTACGGGAGTCCCAGTGTCCTCTCCTGCTATAAGCACGGGGAACTGAAGAGCTGACTGATTCATGTATTGTATTTGGACCTTTATAGAGGTCAATGGGAGGATAAAAGGTAGTGTAGTGTGCACAGCATATGACAATAAACCTCCAATTCCCCCTGACCCTCCCTGTCAGTGCTGCCTAGCTCTAAGCAGCCAGCGCTGTATGGTTTATGGTATGTCTGCTGCCTTGCATTAGCATGTCCTGCATGCAGCAACCAGCAGCCCACTGAAGCTCTCCTCCAACCAACACCGGGCCGTACTGAGGGCCACATGCTCATGCACACAATTTGAAGGTTCTCTTACATAAGTGAGACCAAAGCTAGAAGCATTCTATAAACGATGCGACGTGTGTAGTACCAAATCATTACTAACTGACCTGGTGTGGTGAGAATTTACATAAGCTATTAAAAAATATGACCAATAATCATAATAATTCAACAGCAAGCATGGGAACGGGTTACTTTTTTTAAAAGTGTCTCTCCAATATCCATATTTACTGGACAACAATTAGCTACCGCAATTGAATAAAAAAGTGTACGGAGAGGCCAATAATACCCTTTCAGGTGGCACAAACAATTTGGTCAAATAAGACCTTCCGCCGTCAAACAAATGCATTTAAGACTCTGCACTGAGGTTATCAATCAAAATATATTTTTTCATTACATTTACCATGGGTTTCTGTTAGAATGCTGTGCTGGGGGTTATGTGGTTCTAGTTAGGCTTTACCTCTCCCTACCTCTAGGTAGAAGCTAAAGATACCTCTGTCGTAACATTAAATGTCTAGGGCTCGTGACTGCACTGCAGACAATATGTTTCAATTAAATAGTTATACATGCTTTTGACTAGGTTGCATTTGTGACATAATGTTCCATGAACTTACACATTTAAAAGTGTACAAAGAGAAAATATAGGAATTCTTAAAGCTTACTTTGTTTATTTTTAAGTTTATTTACTACTTGGATCTACTCATTTACTAATTGGCTGTTAACACAAGTTTGCTTACAGACCAGTTTGGTCAGTGCGGTTTGGCTGTTAAATCACTATTCTCTCAGCTCTAATTACGGGACAATTTCAGTTTCAGAAACAAAATAGATATGAGACTTTTCTTTATGCATTGTTTTGTAGCCAAGAGATCTGAACAATAATACATAAAGTGGAATTGGCCCTGCGGTTGGGTGCTACTATAGCTGTATGCATCCTTATTTGGCTATGAAAAGAGTGTTGGTGACTTAAGAACCATAAGTGCTGAAGACAAACTTCCTGCTCTGTTTTTCTGAGAAGTCAATGAGTCTTGTTCTGATCTAGTTGACATACAACAACAAGCCTATATATAGTTGACCATAGTGGTGTTTACATATGTCGTCAATTAAATAACGTAGTTTGGTCAAAGTTTTCTGTTCAGCAAATATCTATACACCAACCTGGTATCCCATTTTATTCTGTTTTGAAAGTGCAAGAGCAATACAATCAAGGGGTAGGCAATGTAAGGTTGAACATAACACCACCACAATATGGTTCATCAACATCTTCGAACCTCATAACTTTAAATCCAACTAGTAGCTAATGGCCAGAGCATAGCAACGATGAGGATGAGGGAACCACACCCATTGGCCACTATGGTGCTACAATCCGAATAATCTCCTGACAGCGGGGGAACAAAACCATACGTTCGTTGATTGCAACTATGTGACATGTTTACTACCGAAACAGTGCAGACAGTTCAAATGATTAATGTTAAGGATCAAGAACGCACAGCCATGTAGTATTACTGTGAACAACAGTGACGTTACAAGCTACTTGAGGGCTAGTGAAGTACTTTGACAGTTTACAGAATGTTTTCCTAATGTCATGCAAGATATATACACATACTGTACATTACATTACGGTTGACATCATGGTGCGGGGGCATTTGGACATCTTAAAACTACGATTAAATCGTTTAACTACCGTTTAATAAAAGGGCGTATTAGCAAGTGAGCTATCTGGCATGTATCGGGCTGGGCTAGGCTAACTAAACGATCTGAGAACTTCACGACAACGACATAAGACACCGTGAGAACCGCTTTGCCGTTCGAAAGCTGGTAACCGATTGAATGGCCAGCAAATGTTCATTTCAGTGTGTCCACGGCTCCTATTTTGAGTCAACACCGTACAAGGAGCCTCCGTTCGGGGTTCGCAATAGAGCGGAAGTTGAGCTAAAAATAATAGACAAGCAGCACCGCGGCCTGATTTTCGCTTTTATTTGCACGGGGATCACGCTAGACCCATGCATGGAAAGATCGAGGCATAGGCAACTCAAAATTCAAACCGTCGCAAGAATACAAACCAATGCAAATAATACATTCCGAATATTACCTTTTCCTCATCGGACAGCTGCTCCTCACGATCCGCCATCTTTTCTTCCGGCACCAGCGCTTGTCAGAGCCCGCCGTGACGTCATGTCATGGGTGGATTCCTAGAGGCCTCTGTTGTCGTATCTGAACCGAAAGCATCTTCTAAAGTTTAACTTTACCACATGTTTAA
>NC_079420.1:551738-568015 GCF_026213295.1 Gadus chalcogrammus
TGTTTGTGTGTGTGTGCGTGCGTGCGTACATGTGTGTGCGTGTGTTTGTGTATGTATTTATTTGTGTGTGTGCGTGTGTGACTGCGTGTTTATGTGTTTGTGTATGTATTTATGTGTGTGTGTGTGTGCGTATGTGTTTGTGTGTGTGTGTGTGCGTGCGTGTGTCTGTGTATGTATTTATTTGTGTGTGTGTGTGTGTGTGTGCGTGTGTTTGTGTTTGTATTTATTTGTGTGTGTGTGCGTGTGTGTGTGTGTTATAATAAGCTGGATAGGCATTTCAGAGCTGTTGATTCACCAAGTGACTAAGGCTAACCAGCGGCTGTACTTTACTGATGTTTACAGTTGGTGCTCCATTCAGTTTAACGAGTAGCATCAGGTATGGCAGGGCAGAGGACTGCGTAGGCACAGGAGAACGTTGTTTTAATAATGTGAGACACAATGTGAATTAACCTTTGTTCAGTAAACGTTTTACACAGGATTACATCTCCTGTGATTCGCGTCAGACTAAAGTCACTCTGCCTACAGTTAGTTAGTGCCTCTTTTGATATCCAAAGGGAATGCCACTACACTGCCATTAGTGGGAGAGAGGGGCAGAAAGAGGGAGACTGTTTACGTGTTTAAAGCACCAGTGTTCTCTTTTACATTGTCATTGTTTAATATCCTGTTCATGTTTCCAATACAAACAGGGGAGGATTCCCGCTGGAAAAGGTTGAACACTCGATACAAAAAGTGAAATGATGCTCTTATAAAATAATATCGAGTGCTGAGGAATGAGGAAGATAAAACATTTAAAATGTTTCCGAGCTCTGCTGAGCATGTTGCTACGCCTACAAGCCCTGATATTTACAGAAGATAAAGGTTTGCAACTCATTGGGGGAGAGACGAGCATATGGCCAAATTCTTCTTGCCTTCTGGAAACAAATAAAGGACCTTCTTGGGCAGGTAGCAATTTGAGCTTAAATGGGTACCATGATTACATATGCCATGCAGCCACATTATAAGCCTGCCTTATGGACAGGTCTGTTTCATAATAAAATGCATTATTATGAACTATTATGGGTTGTTGGCCTTGTGAACAAAACGTACAACGTGCAGAAGCTCTGTGATGATATATTTTTATTACACTGAGGAACTTCGGACATCACATAGCATGTACCATCGGGAAATATAACGGACAACAGCTAAATCCTGGAGCACACGCACAGATATACACAGAACAGTAACGAGCATGTGGCACCATGAGCTACTGTGAGTTTGAACTCGCAGACACACACATCCAGTTTATTCAACTCTTATTATTTTATTTTCAAACGCTTGTACTAATGTGACGTACTTACGACACACAAAAAGTGATACAAACACATGGGTTGATAAGTAAAGCAATACGGCAGCGTACAGTTCACACAAGCAGACACAATCCTGTCAAGGTATTTACAAAATGGCAGTGGTTTGTCGAACAGGAAAGGATTTATTTGGTGGCATTCTTATTTGTATGAAGCAACGTTCACTCCCTAGCAAACCGTTTCTCAGTATGGCATCACTTTCAACTCAAGGCTCATTAGGATACAAAAATATAGTACAGCAATTTTCTTGTCATAGCAAACATTCATACCTGTCCGTCAATGGCCCTCATCACATCAGCAGCCATAGAAAATATAGATGTATATATACACAAACAAAACAACAACAAACAATGTACATAGGTCGAAAAGGAAACCGTCTCATCCATGAACTGTTCCTTCATAAAGGCTACACGTCTGTCATGAACACCCAGATGTTGTTAATGACAGCTGAGGATGGCTGTCACTGATAGCATAGGCAAGTCTCAAGTGAGGGTTTGTACATATATATAAGAAGATGTAACATATATATAAAAAGATGTATTAAGCATCTAGCAAAATCAAGGAAGTAAAGGGGGTGATCTTTTACTCTTAGGTTGACCTTCTGAAATAAACAAAGGATCCAGACCTGAAGCTGTCCAGATACCACTACATATCCCCCTGGTTGGGTTAGAGTCGGATTATATTCACCTAGTTCATGTTGATATTTACAATTACCAAAGTAATTAAATTCAATGATTTACCAATGAATGGTATGCAT
Source organism: Gadus chalcogrammus (assembly GCF_026213295.1). Lineage (NCBI taxonomy): Eukaryota > Metazoa > Chordata > Actinopteri > Gadiformes > Gadidae > Gadus > Gadus chalcogrammus. Next base: position 553,839 of record NC_079420.1, read on the forward strand.
TCATTGTTAAATGATTCAGGATTTTGGAATATGACTGAATATAAAAAATATGATATTTTCGTACTGAGAGATGTGTGGACTCAAAGTAAATCATAAGTTTGTTCTGAGGGGTAAAATTACTTTGATGTATCGAACGTTCAATTAACAACATCAAGATTCGGGGCACTCATGTTGTTGCTGTAATGCACATGCACAACCATGGCAACCATGGCAACCAAGAATACCTTGGCAGGGCAGCATTACGGAATGGAGGTTTAAGGTTACCTCACGTCATCCGGCCTTTATACTTCAGAATCTTTTATCTTGTTCATTCGTCACACCTAACAGCAGGTCATTAATGTTAAAACAAGAATCTTGAATAAAACAAAGTTTTTGGCAATTGACCATCAAACTTCAATAGAGACATACTTTCCATCAGGCGTAATAAAACGGCGTGTGGCTGCCGTTGTTTCTCCTCTCCAACCCTACAAGCTTCTACTTGTTGTCAGACGCTCACTGTTTTGACATGTAATGTGTCGACATGGTGATGGGCTGTTTCAACTTAAAGTGTTCTTTAGTAGAGAAAATAAGTCAGTTCCGGAGAAAAGACTCAACTCTTTTCTTTCTTGGAAACATCTGTTGATTCCACATAGGTGAGTCACACGTGAGAGGTTCCTCCTACAGCATCAAACTCACGGAATGCAGGAGATAATTATACACGTATAGCATCCAGAGATCAAGGAGGAAGCAACAGAAACCGCCCGCATCCAAACACACATACACACTCTCTTTTCAAGCATGCACACACAATCTCATACACGCACACTCACACACACACACACATACAAACACAGTACTGAGCTTCATAATAAAAGAGAATTTGCATCATTCGAAGAGTAGGTGTTTGTGTGTGTGTGTGTGTGTGTGTGTGTGTGTGTGTGTGTGTGTGTGTGTGTGTGTGTGTGTGTGTGTGTGTGTGTGTGTTTGTGTGTGTGCGTATCTGTCTATGAATTCAGCAGGCAGTGCCATTCATGACACGGCCATTTGTCGGCCATTCACATTAACGGCGAGACAGCTTAAAGGAAAAGATAGATCTGTGCCGTATCGGAACACATGCCACCCAGGGACGAAGAGAAAGGAACCCCACCTTGCATTACCCGGGCCATCCCCGCGCCCCACCCCGCGCCCCCCCCACCCCGCCGCCCCCACCCCCCGCGCCCCCCCCGCCCCCCACCCCGCCGCCCCCACCCCGCCCCCCGTGCCCCGCCCCCCGCGCCCCCCCCACCCCGCCGCCCCCACCCAACCCAGGCCGGGCTGAGCAGCAGACATTGCGACGCGTTGGCCGGGGGTGTGATGTTTCCAGGCCTTTGTGCTTGTGAGACAGTGGCTTTGTCCGCTGGTACGAGGAGGAGTCCCTCCTTGCCGTGTAATTGTCTTGTAGGTAAACCACAAGAGAGCCGACCTTTCGTTCCTCGGGGTCACCGAGGGGTCAGAGGGTTTTCTCGGGAGTGCGAGTTCCTTCAGGTGAGTGTTCGGCTCGGCCTGTGCCTGTCACAGTTTTGGAAAACGCACGAGGCAGGTTAATGGTCATTATGTACACCCAGTGAGCAGTCGTAGCCACGGCGACCCGTCTGCGTTACAGTGTGACACCGTTTATGTACAGCAGTGTGTCCTAGGCCTCGCACAAGGCCCCGCCTCCAGTGAGTCCTAGGCCTCGCACAAGGCCCCGCCTCCAGTGAGTCCTAGGCCTCGCACAAGGCCCCGCCTCCAGTGAGTCCTAGGCCTCGAACAAGGCCCCGCCTCCAGTGAGTCCTAGGCCTCGCACAAGGCCCCGCCTCCAGTGAGTCCTAGGCCTCGCACAAGGCTCCGCCTCCAGTGAGTCCTAGGCCTCGCACAAGGCCCCGCCTCCAGTGAGTCCTAGGCCTCGCACAAGGCCCCGCCTCCAGTGAGTCCTAGGCCTCGCACAAGGCCCCGCCTCCAGTGAGTCCTAGGCCTCGCACAAGGCCCCGTCTCCAGCGTCCAGCCTTCGGTTTGTCATCTCTATCCTTTCTCTGAGGTCATCCGTCTCTCTCTCTCTCTCTCTCTCTCTCTCTCTCTCTCTCTCTCTCTCTCTCTCTCTCTCTCTCTCTCTCTCTCTCTCTCTCTCTCTCTCTCTCTCTCTCTCTCTCTCTCTCTCTCTCTCTCTCTCTCTCTCTCTTCCTGTTACCATATTCGGCTAACCAGGCCCCCCCTAGCGGTCAGGTGCAGCAGGCCAGGTGGGGGCGCTGCAGCAGGGCGTGGGACGGGTCGGGCAGGGAGGTGGAGGCGCTGGCGGCGGGGTAGGGGTCGGCGGAGGGGTAGTGGGAGGAGGAGGAGGCGGAGGAGAAGGAGGAGGTGGAGGTGCGGGGGTACGGGGAGGTGGGGGAGAGGAGGGGAGGGTAGGGGCTCATCTTGTCCAGGTTGACGTAGGTGGTGTTGAGGAGGACGTAGTGCTCGCCGCTGAAGCTGGAGAAGATGCCGGAGATGCGGGCCACCAGCTCAGAGAAGGTGGGGCGGCGCTCCAGCCTGGGGTGCCAGCACTCCACCATCACCGTGTACCTGGGGGGTCGAGTCCTCATCAGTCCATGTATCACAAACGACATCAGCGGATACACTCTGTATACCTCCTCCCTCCATGAACCTTTGTTGTCTCACTGAAGATTCCATTAATTAATACTTTGTGGTGAAAAAGGGACGACAAGGAACTCCTTTCAATCAATGAGACACCATCAATCCCCACCGGTCGAAACAAACCTCGCCTTTAACCCATAGAAAATGATACATATCTACGGACAGAGGGGCTAGAGGACAGCATAGCATGGTGGTCGCTATTATAGCATAGAATTCAAGGATGCATGTATATTCCAAAGATATATTCGACTTCATTGCGACAAGTGTTTTAAAATAGCGGCAAAACACACAAAAGTAGGGGTAGTTTGTGGAACTCTAACGTCGCCATGATTCCCCATCAAATCGATACAGCATCATTCACCTGTGCTTCAAAAGGCCTGTAATAGTCCCGCTAGCCAGAGCAAACAGCTCCATTAGCCTGTGAGCGCAGGACCACGCAGAGGTCACGGCGTTGCTGCGGGATGGAGCCGCTTATGGGCAGAGCAAATGCTAGCTTGCCGTGTCTGCAATCACCGGCGGTGAACATTTTGCAACGATGAATCAGCCTGGGTTTCCTGCAAGGACGTCTAATTTATGACCTGAGAAACGTTGTACAGTAGTAGCCTCCCTCCACAGATACCACACATCAGTCATCACAGGCCTTCAAACGGCTTCTCCCTCCACAATCCCGGCTCCCAAGGCTGCCCGGCCAATCTCCTGCCTCTCCTAGCTAATAGAGGTCCACCTCAATCACACCTGGGAAGAATAAAGCCGTATCTGTGTCAGACGGTGTTTGACCCGGGTGCGTTAGATCTGAGACTACACTCAGCCTGTTTGCGATACTGGAGGATATTGGGGCTTAGTCTGGGCGATCTATGGTCCCCCCGCGTGGAATATATATCCATCACGTCTTCTGCTGCTTGTCTAACATCCCTACTCCCAGGCCGTCTCCACCAGGGCATTCCTCCTCTGCTGTACTGCCATTTGGTTGCTATTCTTTACACTCTCTCTCTCTCTCTCTCTCTCAGTCAGTTTAAATACCTTGGGGGAGGAGGGCAGTTTGTTTCTGAAAAACTCAGTCAGCCATGACTCTACTCTCTGGACAAGGTCAAAGAAAGGCCAAGAAGTGTGTGTGTGTGTGTGTGTGTGTGTGTGTGTGTGTGTGTGTGTGTGTGTGTGTGTGTGTGTGTGTGTGTGTGTGTGGTTGTGTGTGTGTGTGTGTGTGTGTGTGTGTGTGTGTGTGTGTGTGTGTGTGTGTGTGTGTGTGTGTGTGTGTGTGTGTGTGTGTGCTCACTTCAAGTCTTCAAGTCAAGGAGTATCAGTTTGAATGTGGGATGTGTCCATATATGTGTGTGTGTATGTATGTATTGTGTTCCTGTCCGCAATATTATGTATCATGTTTATATCCGTATCTGACCTTGTTGTCTTTCAGCAAGCAAATTGCTTTTTGTGTGTTAGTGTGTCTGCTTGTGAGGAAGAGAGAGAGAGAGAGAGAGAGAGAGAGAGAGAGAGAGAGAGAGAGAGAGACATAGACAGAGTCAGAGAGAGAGAGAGAGAGCGAGAGAGAGAGCAAGAGAGAGAGCGAGAGAGAGCGAGAGAGCGAGAGAGCGAGAGAGAGAGAGAAAGAGACAGAGACAGAGAGGGAGAGAGAGAGAGCGAGAGAGCGAGAGAGATAGAGCGAGAGAGCGAGAGAGTGAGCGAGAGAGAGATAGAGAGAGGGAGAGAGAGGGGGAGAGAGAGCGAGAGAGAGAGGGAGAGAGACTCACAGGGCATCAGGGCAGAACTCTGGCTGAAGCAGCCTTCTGCCTTGCATCAGGTACACCGTGATGTCGAACGAGTTCACGTCGGAGTAGGGCGGGGCTCCGCGGGTCATGAGTTCCCATAGCAACACACCAAACGACCACTGTTTGGAAACAAAGAAAAAATCGCTAGATTAACCAAAAAAGATAAGTGATATGGGATCATTTTTGTTTGTGTGTTGCAACGTTGCACTCGTGTGTCCCATGTTATTGGCATGTAAACGTGTTTGTACATATACGCCATGGTGTGTGTGTTGCCGTGGGTGTTGGCGTGTGGGTCCTCCTCACCACGTCAGACTTGGTGGTGAACTTGTGTGTCTGCAGGCTCTCCAGAGCCATCCATTTCACGGGTAGCTTCACCGCGTTTTTATTGTGGACGCTGTAGTATTCCTTATCATAGACGTCACGCGCCAGACCGAAGTCTGCCACTTTGACTACGAAGCTCTCATCCAGCCTGGAAACACACACACGCACACGCACACACACACACACACACACACACACACACACACACACACACACACACAAAGAAACAGGTTTAGCCAGAGAATAATGACTCTCTACCCTTTAGTCCGTCCTCTCCTAAGTGGGTCCCCCTGGCTGTCCGCTAATCAACCCTTTTGATGGCTGTCTCTGGTTCACTCACATGCAGTTTCTGGCGGCCAGGTCGCGGTGGACAAACTTCTGGCTGGCCAGATACTCCATACCGCGAGCCACCTGCAGCCCGAAGCCCATCAGGTCCTTCACCGTCGGGTTCTGGTAGAAACACAACCACGGTCAGAACCAACGTACGAATCAGGCTGGGCCAATCGGCAGGCTGGAGCGCAGACACTGGAGATGATGAGCTTGGAGTGCCATCTTTTTGTAGATATTAGGTGCATATGTATATGTTGAGGTGTGTGTGTCTTTGCACCTTGTATGTGTGTAGTCGTGTGTGAGGATCTTGGTTTCCAGTGAGTTTCAGGTAACAAAGTGGTACAGACCGCTGAGCCACCAGACCTCCTTCCTTATGGAGCGCACACAGTGTGTGTGTGTGTGTGTGTGTGTGTGTGTGTGTGTGTGTGTGTGTGTGTGTGTGTGTGTGTGTGTGTGTGTGTGTGTGTGTGTGTGTGTGTGTGTGTGTGTGTGTGTGTGTGTGTGTGTGTGTGCGAATGCTTGTGTGTGTATTTGTATTGTAATGTATTTTTCTTGGGAATTAATACAACTCAGATTAAGTTATGTTCTTGTAAAGCTATGTGTTCCTAACTCTTCATATGAAACTAATGTAGCAAGAACAGAAGGACGTTGCCCTGATAGGAAATATCTGGTAGCCAAACAAACCCGTGACCCAAACAGAGTCCCCGTGTAGACACTACACCCGTGTATCGTCTCTACAGGCGTGTAGTGTCAGGCGTGTAGTGTCTCTACAGGCGTGTGGTGTCTCTACAGGCGTGTGGTGTCTCTACAGGCGTGTGGTGTCTCTACAGGCGTGTGGTGTCTCTACAGGCGTGTGGTGTCTCTACAGGCGTGTGGTGTCTCTACAGGCGTGTGGTGTCTCTACAGGCGTGTGGTGTCTCTACACGCGTGTGTGTCCCTTACGTGTCCCTCATCGCGGATGAAGTTGCGCAGGTCTCCGTGCTTCATGTAGGGCAGGACCACCAGGGGGGACCCCTCGGGGGGCAGGCAGATGCCCAGCAGGGAGAGCACGTTGGGGTGGCTGAAGTCCTTCATGATGATCCCCTCCTTCAGGAACTGAGAGACCTCCTCCAGGTCGGTGATGCCTGGAGGGGGAGGAGGGGGGAGGAGGAGAGGGGGAGGAGCAGAGGGGAGAGGGGGAGGAGAGGAGGAGGAGGGGGAGAGGGGAGAGAGGGAGGGGGAGAGGGGGAGGAGGAGAGGGGAGGAGGAGAGGGGAGTGGGGGAGGAGGAGAGGGGGAGGAGCAGAGGGGAGAGGGGGAGGAGGAGAGGGGAGGAGGAGAGGGGAGAGGGGAGGAGGAGAGGGAAGGAGGAGAGGGGAGAGGGGAGAGAGGGAGGGGGGAGAGGGGGAGGAGGAGAGGGGAGGAGGAGAGGGGAGTGGGGGGGAGGAGAGGGGAGAGAGGAGAGAGGAGGGAGGGTGGAAGATGAGGAGAAAGAGGAGGAAGGGGATGAAAGGAATAACAGAGATTAGAGAGAGACACCTTCAACCTACAATGCCCATTGTTACACCTGACATACCGCTCTTATAATTTAAACTGTCAGGATAACGTTGGTAAAACAAAGTTTTCCCTGAGGTGTGTTTGTCCTATGATGACATCACTGGGAAAAGGGTCGATAATAGCCTACAGTAGATACGGAGTAACCTTGTAGCTCATTAACCATTCATTTAAAAAACAAGAACCCACTAATCGAGAGGGAAGCCAAGTGAATCAAATAGTAGTCCACTCATTAGCCAGAGAGCCTTTTGTTCCAGCAGGATTAATAGGCTCAACAAAGAGTGGCGGGTGAGTGTGTGAGTGGGGGAGGGCGCAGTGGACCAGGTGAAGTCAAGAGTGAGATCATCTGTGAGGAGCAGATCAATTTAATGTCTCCAGCGCAGAGAGTCTCCTTGGGCGGGAGCGGTCATTCTCCCAGCCCAGAGCCGGAGTACCGAAGCTGCTGATACAGCCAGTGTTCCAGTACCCCCCCCAACCCCCCCAGTAGCCCCCACCCCCCCCAGTAGCCCCTCCCCACCCCCAGGAGCCCCCACCCCCACCCCCACCACCACCACCGCCGAGCAACCTGCAGCGGATTCCCATTAACCAATCCCATCTCAGCGCGTGGTGTCATGGTACTTTAGCCTCGCTGAGAGGCCGTAATGTGGTTAGAGGCTGGTGCTCTGATCAGCCCCCCCCCCCCCCAGGGCGGGGCTCTGATCAGCCCACCCCCCCCCCCAGGGCGGGAGACCAGAGACGCTCTCCAACAAACGCTCTCAGTTTGAGCAGCGCAATGTTTTGATGTACGGACAGAGAGCGTTTATCATCAAGGGGGAACCGATTGAACCTGCACGGCAGGCCTCCGTCTCGTCTCCCCATGGATATATATATCTATATATTATGTATCTATATATTATATAGATATATTAGAGCTGTCAAGCGATTAAAATATTTAATCGTGATTAATCGCATTAATGTCATAATTCTTTTTCTATGCTAAATATCCCTTGATTTTTTTGTCCCATAATTCTTCTCATTTTAATTCTCTTATCAACATGGTGAAGTGCATCGGCTTGCCTTGTGCAAATGATTTTTTATTGATAACAACATTGGCATATACTGATCAAAACAGGACGATACAAAAAAAGAGCCCATAGTGCAATTAAACGACTGCTTTGAACAAATGTAATTTGAATAAAGCAGTCAGGCTACTGCTTCTTTGTTTTGAGCCAAAGAATTTTTTTATTAATTTTTTTTTAATACAATAATTGCGTTAATCACGCGATAAAAAATTTAACGCCGTTAAATTTGGTTTGCGTTAACGCCGTTAATAACGCCCTGATAGGAAATATCTGGTAGCCAAACAAACCCGTGACCCAAACAGAGTCCCCGTGTAGACACTACACCCGTGTATCGTCTCTACAGGCGTGTAGTGTCAGGCGTGTAGTGTCTCTACAGGCGTGTGGTGTCTCTACAGGCGTGTGGTGTCTCTACAGGCGTGTGGTGTCTCTACACGCGTGTGGTGTCTCTACAGGCGTGTGGTGTCTCTACAGGCGTGTGGTGTCTCTACAGGCGTGTGGTGTCTCTACACGCGTGTGTGTCCCTTACGTGTCCCTCATCGCGGATGAAGTTGCGCACGTTAATAACGCGTTTAACTGACAGCTCTAATATATATATATCTGTAGGAATATGAATGCTATATTATGACATCTCTGCTTATCATCTCTAGTGCAGAAGCCCCAGGAAGGCGTGCTCCTCCTCTGTGTCTTTGTGTTCGGTGTTGAATCTCCCCTTGGGTGAGGTTAAGAGCAAACCATCCAGCGACTGACGAACCCCACAGCGAAGGCCCCCACTCTGGGGGAATCACTGAGCCCAATAAGAGGTCCAACCCCCAGGGGAAGGCCCCCCCTCTGGGGGAATCACTGAGCCCAATAAGAGGTCCAACCCCCAGGGGAAGGGCGCCTCCTGGGACTGGTTGGAGGGTCGGGGGTCGCTGATGGTAGGTACTGCTCGCCTTTTTATGCCTTTCTATCATTTGGGCATTAATCTCCCAGCTCCCAGAGTGTGACAGCTGATATGATTAGGGAGGACCCTGATGGCATCCACGCCCTCGAAGCTCATCCATCATCATCAGCATCATCATCATCATCATCAGCATCATCATCATCATCATCATCATCTCAGGCTGCTAGAACGCGCTCAGAGTCGCCGCTGGTCCTGTGAGATCACATCAGAGCCCTGAGATCCAAGATAGACGTATAGCGGCCGAGATCACCGTCTGCACGGATCTGGACCAAGTGCAGTTTGGATTTTATGTGTTTCTGTCGGGCATTTGTGCAAGCGTGTGTCTGTGTCTCTGTCTGTGTCTGTGTGTGTGTGTCTGTGTCTCTTTGTGTGTGTGTGTGTGTGTGTGTGTGTGTGTGTGTGTGTGTGTGTGTGTGTGTGTGTGTGTGTGTGTGTGTGTGTGTGTGTGTGTCTGTGTCTGTGTCTGTGTGTGTCTGTGTGTGTGTGTGTGTGTGTCTGTGTCTGTGTGTGTGTCTGTGTGTGTGTCTGTGTGTGCCTCTGTCTGTGTGTGTGTGTGTGTGTGTGTGTGTGTGTGTGTGTGTGTGTGTGTGTGTGTGTGTGTTAGTGTGTGAACGTGTGCATGACTGCGGGTGTGTGTCAGTTTGTGTGTGTGTGTGTGTGTGTGTGTGTGTGAACGTGTGCATGACCCATGTGTGCGTGCAATGCCGTGCATGCATGTGTTTGTGTGCTTAAGGGCTTCGCCTCACTGGTGAGTTGTGTGTTTTTACTTACGGTTCAAGGACTTGACCGCGCAGTGCTGCTTCTGACCGTCGGCCTCCAGCAGCGTGCCGTGGAACACACAGCCGAAGTGTCCTGGAGGAGACAGCGGGCAACACTCATCAGTTAGAGGAGGACACACAGGACAACACTCATCAGTTAGAGGAGGACACACAGGACAACACTCATCAGTTAGAGGAGGACACAGGACAACACTCATCAGTTAGAGGACACACAGGACAACACTCATCAGTTAGAGGACACACAGGACAACACTCATCAGTTAGAGGAGGACACACAGGACAACACTCATCAGTTAGAGGACACACAGGACAACACTCATCAGTTAGAGGAGGACACAGGACAACACTCATCAGTTAGAGGAGGACACACAGGACAACACTCATCAGTTAGAGGAGGACACAGGACAACACTCATCAGTTAGAGGACACACAGGACAACACTCATCAGTTAGAGGAGGACACAGGACAACACTCATCAGTTAGAGGAGGACACGCAGGACAACACTCATCAGTTAGAGGAGGACACACAGGACAACACTCATCAGTTAGAGGACACACAGGACAACACTCATCAGTTAGAGGAGGACACACAGGACAACACTCATCAGTTAGAGGAGGACACAGGACAACACTCATCAGTTAGAGGAGGACACAGGACAACACTCATCAGTTAGAGGAGGACACACAGGACAACACTCATCAGTTAGAGGAGGACACAGGACAACACTCATCAGTTAGAGGAGGACACAGGACAACACTCATCAGTTAGAGGAGGACACACAGGACAACACTCATCAGTTAGAGGACACACAGGACAACACTCATCAGTTAGAGGACACACAGGACAACACTCATCAGTTAGAGGAGGACACAGGACAACACTCATCAGTTAGAGGAGGACACACAGGACAACACTCATCAGTTAGAGGACACACAGGACAACACTCATCAGTTAGAGGAGGACACACAGGACAACACTCATCAGTTAGAGGAGGACACAGGACAACACTCATCAGTTAGAGGAGGACACAGGACAACACTCATCAGTTAGAGGAGGACACACAGGACAACACTCATCAGTTAGAGGAGGACACAGGACAACACTCATCAGTTAGAGGAGGACACACAGGACAACACTCATCAGTTAGAGGACACACAGGACAACACTCATCAGTTAGAGGACACACAGGACAACACTCATCAGTTAGAGGAGGACACACAGGACAACACTCATCAGTTAGAGGAGGACACAGGACAACACTCATCAGTTAGAGGAGGACACACAGGACAACACTCCATTACAGATTTGATTCGATTATAGTTATTGTTCCTTCTAGTTGGGTTTCTGAACAAAAACAACGAGCCAGAACTAGTTACAAATTAGTAAGTGTTTCATGTTTTTTTTCTAAAAAGCGGGGATAACGGGCGCCGTGTGGCACCGACCATGCGCCGGGTAGGGTCTATTATAACGGGCGCCGTGTGGCACCGACCATGCGCCGGGTAGGGTCTATTATAACGGGCGCCGTGTGGCACCGACCATGCGCCGGGTAGGGTCTATTATAACGGGCGCCGTGTGGCACCGACCATGCGCCGGGTAGGGTCTATTATAACGGGCGCCGTGTGGCACCGACCATGCGCCGGGTAGGGTCTATTATAACGGGCGCCGTGTGGCACCGACCATGCGCCGGGTAGGGTCTATTATAACGAGCGCCGTGTGGCACCGACCATGCGCCGGGTAGGGTCTATTATAACGGGCGCCGTGTGGCACCGACCATGCGCCGGGTAGGGTCTATTATGATGGGCGCTTTGTGGCACCGACCATGCGCCGGGTAGGGTCTATTATAACGGGCGCTGTGTGGCACCGACCATGCGCCGGGGTAGGGTCTATTATAACGGGCGCTGTGTGGCACCGACCATAGCGCCGGGTAGGGTCTATTATAACGGGCGCTGTGTGGCACCGACCATGCGCCGGGTAGGGTCTATTATGATGGGCGCCGTGTGGCACCGACCATGCGCCGGGTAGGGTCTATTATAACGGGCGCTGTGTGGCACCGACCATGCGCCGGGTAGGGTCTATTATGATGGGCGCCGTGTGGCACCGACCATGCGCCGGGTAGGGTCTATTATAACGGGCGCCGTGTGGCACCGACCATGCGCCGGGTAGGGTCTATTATAACGGGCGCCGTGTGGCACCGACCATGCGCCGGGTAGGGTCTATTATAACGGGCGCTGTGTGGCACCGACCATGCGCCGGGTAGGGTCTATTATAACGGGCGCCGTGTGGCACCGACCATGCGCCGGGTAGGGTCTATTATAACGGGCGCTGTGTGGCACCGACCATGCGCCGGGTAGGGTCTATTATAATGGGCGCTGTGTGGCACCGACCATGCGCCGGGTAGGGTCTATTATAACGGGCGCCGTGTGGCACCGACCATGCGCCGGGTAGGGTCTATTATAACGGGCGCCGTGTGGCACCGACCATGCGCCATGCGTCTATTATTCACAGGTTCCCTCCACACTGCATCCCCGCCACAGGAAACCCAACACCGCTGTTTATTCATTAATATCAACCGAGCAAACACGCCGCAGCCCCGGAGTGACTGCGTCTTCTTCTATTAAATTAGAACTACTCATAAAGCCTGCCGGACTCGCCCCAGACACAAGGGGCGTGGGAGGGGGGCGAGGGATTAAACTTGCACGCCGTTCTCCCATCGCCGTTTTTGCAGATGGCTGAGGGTGTCCCATTACCACTCGGCCCAACAATGGAGTCAGAGATTACCAGCCGCCAACCATCGCCCCACCCAACCTGTCATAATCCTGCCCAGAGAGTCGGGCTCTGGAAGAGGAGGAGGGCGTGGAGCCGGGGGATGAGGTGGTGGTGGTGGTGGAGGTGGTGGTGGTGGTGGGTGGTGGTGGGTGGTGGTGGTGGGTGGTGGTGGGGGTGGTGGTGGGGGTGGTGGTGGAGGTGGTGGTGGTGGTGGTGGGGGTTATGGTGGTGGTGGAAGTGGGCGGGGAAGGGGGAGTGGTTTTAGTGAGCTATCCCAGAGTGGGTCTCCAGTAGGTCTCTGGGTTTGCCGCTCTACCTCGTGGGCTGTGTGAATGTGATCCCGGGCAGTGAGCGTACGGTAAAGTGATCGGCACAGTGCAGCCGTCTGCGTCGGTGTGTCAGATTGTGTGGCTGGATAATGGAGCGGTTAACCGCAGCCGGTGAACCTATGACCATGTATAGGTTTACACAGGAAGTCTTTGTAGCTTCTTTAACACTTTAACACTTTTCTGCAATTATTTTTTACCGCCAACATGAGTCGTTAGAAGATAAGAAGGCGGGATTAGACGTGCTTCGTGGGCCGTTGGGAGCAGTGGGTTTGGGTCAGCGCAGACCACTGCGACTACTGGGATTTAAGATCATACTCAAACACATCATACACATATCGTCTGATATGTTTGGTAGGTTTGTAGTCATGCAGGTTTTTGTGTACATATTCTATAAATAGGGTTTATGTGTAGACATTATATATATATATATATATATAGATAGATATATAGACATACATACAGTATATGTTATGCAATATATATATTGCACAACACACAACACTGCAAACGTGTTGTGTGTAATGTCTGGCGTCTCACACGAGGCAAACGTGTGTTTTAGTGTATGTGTGTGTTGTTACTGTAAGTGTGTTGTTAGTGTACGTTGTGTGTGCGTTGTGTGTGTGTTGTTAGTGTACGTTGTGTGTATGTTGTGTGTGCGTTGTGTGTACGTTGTGTGTGTGCTGTGTGAGGGCCCCTGTGGGGGGGCCCCTGTGTGAGGGCCCCTGTGTGAGGGCCCCTGTGTGGGGGCCCCTGTGTGGGGGCCCCTGTGTGTGGGCCCCTGTGTGCTGTGTGAGGGCCCCTGTATGGGGGCCCTGTATGGGGGCCCCTGTGTGAGGGCCCCTGTGTGGCGGCCCTGTATGGGGCCCCTGTGTGGCGGCCCCTGTGTGGGGGCCCTGTATGGGGGCCCTGTATGGGGGCCCCTGTGGGGCGGCCCTATATGGGGGCCCCTGTGTGGCGGCCCTGTATGAGGGCCCCTGTGTGGGGGCCCCTGTGGGGGGGCCCCTGTGGGGGGGCCCCTGTGTGGGGGCCCCTGTGTGGGGGCCCCTGTGGGGGGGCCCCTGTGTGGGGGCACCTGTGGGGGGGCCCCTGTGTAGCGGCGCTGAGCCTCACCCCTGCCGATGACCTGCTGGAGCAGCAGCCGGTCCCGGGCGATCACCACGTGCTGCACCTCCTGCAGCAGTTGGGGGTGCAGGCGCGACGGGTCGATGTGCACGGGGGCCACCAGCAGGGGGGCCACCAGCTCCCCGTCGGCCCCCATCCTCAGGCCCGCTCCCAGGGCCCCCAGCCTGGGGGACAGCAGCTCCCGGTTGGCCCCGTAGATGGGCGGCGGGGCTCCGCGACACGCCTCGGGTCTCTCCATGCCCTGGTCTGGGGGAGACATCAGGGGTCACAGGTCAAAGGTCGCGCTGTGTGTGGACACACATCAGAGAGAGAGAGGAGAGAGGGAGAGGGAGAACGAGAGGGAGGGGGAGAGAGAGGGAGAGGGAGAGGAGAGAGAGGGAGAGGAGAGAGAGGGAGAGGGAGAGGGAGAGGAGAGAGGGAGAGGGAGGGGGAGGGGAGAGAGGGAGGGGGAGGGGGAGGGGGAGGGGGAGAGGGAGAGGGAGAGGGAGAGAGAGAGAGAGAGAGAGAGAGAGGGAGAGGGAGAGAGAACGATAGGAGGAGATGGAGCATGTAGGATGTAGGATGTAGGATGTGGTAGGTTGTAGGGTGCCACACAGGATGGA